>NC_092147.1:1677124-1752010 GCF_045791955.1 Oncorhynchus clarkii lewisi
GATCTCCATGACATCACAAGCCAACGTTACTGTTTTTTAGCTAACAATAATTACATACATATTTGAATAGGGTTGGCTACACTTCCAGTATTAATAGCTAGTAATAGATAGCTAGCCATACTAAACACAAATATAAACGCAACATGTAAAGTGTTGGTTCCATGTTTACTGAGCTGAAATAAAAGATCACAGAAATGTTCCGTACGCACAAAACGCTTAGTTCTCTCAATTTTTGTGCAAAAATTAGTTTACATCCTTGTTAGTGAGCATTTCTACTTTGCCAAGATTATCCACCCAACTGACAGGTGTGGCATATGAGGCTGATTAGACAGCATTATCATTACACAGGTGCACTTTGTGCTGGGTACAATCAAAGGCCACTTTTGTGCAGTTTTGTCACACAACACAATGCCACAGGGGCCTGGCTCCCCAGTGGGTGGGCCTATGCCTTCCCAGGCCCACCCTTGGCTGCGCCCCCCTGCCCAGTCATGTGAAATCCATAGATTAGGGCCTAATGAATTTATTATAATTGACTGATTTCATTATATGAACTGTAACTCAGTGAAATTGTTGCTTTTATTGTTGGGTATAATTAACATGGAGGTTTCGTGGCCGATCTGATTAAGATATGAGGAAGATATGGAAGTTGTTTTAACTTGTCGCTCTGATCTTAAAAGGCAGAAGTGTTTCATTTCACTCTGACCAAGTTAATATACGGGAAACACTGTGGTTGGTCGTTCTGGTGTGTTCCATCCCAACTCGACTGAGGAAACTGAAACACTGTGGTTGGTTGTTCTGGTGTGTTCCATCCCAACTCGACTGAGGAAACTGAAACACTGTGGCTGGTCGTTCTGGTGTGTTCCATCCCAACTCGACTGAGGAAACTGAAACACTGTGGCTGGTCGTTCTGGTGTGTTCCATCCCAACTCGACTGAGGAAACTGAAACACTGTGGCCCGTGGATTGGCAAACGTACTGTACATTTAGAAATCATGTGGCTAAACAAAGATAGATTATATTTAAAGTATAGTAAAAAGCTTTGTAGAACCATAAATGTTGGGCAAAAAAAACTAACTCAGCTCCATCTTTCATTGAATCAGATGGCTCATCACAAAACCCACTGATATTGCTAACTATTTTAATGATTTGTTTTTCATTGGCAACATTAGCGAACTTACCCATGACATGCTAGCCACAAACTCTAAACCTACACATTCATGCATAACTGACCAAATTAATTATTTTGAATTCCGTAAACTGAGTGGGAAAGAGGTGAAACTATTATTGTCTATCAGCAGTGACAAATCATCTGTGACTGACAACCTGGATGGAAAATGACTGAGGATAATAGCGGACGATATTGACACTCCTATTGGCAATCTCTTCAATTTAAGCCTACTAGAGATTGTGTGCCCTCAGGCCTGGCGCTCGTCATCAGATGAAAATGACCGGACCAAGGTGCAGCGTGGCAGGCGTACATTCTCACTTTTTTTGAAAACGGAACACCGGGAAAAAACAAAGAACACGAACCCAACTTAAAGCTAGTCGTGCAACAAACAAAGACAAGATCCCACAAAACCCAAAAGGAAACGGACAACTTATATCTGATTCCTAATCAGAGACAACGATAGACAGCTGCCTCCGATTGGGAATCAAACACACCAATATAGAAACAGAAAACCTAGAATGCCCACCCTAATCACACCCTGACCTAACCAAATAGAGAAACAAAAAGGCTCTCTAAGGTCAGGGCGTGACACCTAGATGGTAGCAAAGTCATTCCGCTACCCAAGAATAGTAAAGCCCCCTTTACTGGCTCAAATATCTGACCAATCAGCCTGTTACCAACCCTTAGTAAACTTCTGGAAAAAATTGTGTTTGACCAGATACAATGCTATTTTACAGTAAACAAATTAACAGACTTCCAGCACGCTTATAGGGAAGGACATTCAATAAGCACAGCACTTACACAAATTACGGATGATTGGCTGAAAGAAATTGATACAAATATTGTGGGAGCTGTTTTGTTAGACTTCCGTGCGGCTTTTGACATTATCGATCATAGTCTTCTGCTAGAAAAACGTATGTGTTATGGCTTTACACCCCCTGCTATATCGTGGATTGAGAGTTACCTGTCAGAACACAGAGGGTGTTCTTTAATGGAGGCCTCTCCAACATAATCCGGGTAGAATCCGGGATTCCCCAGGGCAGCTATCTAGGCCCCTTACTTTTTTCTATTTTCACTAATGACCTTCCACTAGCACTGAGTAAAGACAGTGTGTCTATGTTTGCGGATGGCTCAACACTATACACGCCAGCTACTACAGCAAGTAAAATCACTGCTATACTTAACAAAGAGCTGCAGTCAGTTGCAGAAGGTAATAAGAGTCCTAAATATTTCAAAAACTAAAAGCATTGTATTTGGGACAAATCATTCACTAAACCTCATCTAAATCTTGTAATGAATAATGTGGAAATTGAGGAAGTTGAGGTGACTAAACTGCTTGGTGTAACCCTGGACAGTAGCTAAGATGGGAGGAGGTATGTACGTAATAAAGGCGCTGCTCTACTGTCATGACATCGCTATCAACAAAACAAGTCCTACAGGCCCTAGTTTAATCACACCTGGACTACTGCCTAGTCATATGGTTTCACAGAGGGCATTAGGTGTATTACAGTTGGCCCAGAACAGAGCAGTACGGGCCATTAACCCTTTTCCCTCTGAAATCGAATTAACGTAATACAAAAATCTCCGTCGATATCCGTCGATATGGCCCTTCCGCATCTGCGGTGAAAGGCTGCCTTGACAGGAACTAATGGGATCCATAACAAACCCCAGGAAGAGTAGCTGCTGCCTTGACAGGAACTAATGGGGATACGTAATATATAATACTGAAGTCATCTAAACATCTCTCTCTCTCTCTGTTTCACTCTTGCTCTGTCTCTGTCTCTCTGTGTCTCTCTCTCTCTGTCTCTCGCTGTCTCTCTCTTTCGCTGTCTCTCTCTCTCCCGCTCTCTCTCTCGCTCTCTCTGTCTCACTCTGTCTCTCTCTCTCTCTGTTTCACTCCTGCTCTGTCTCTCTCTCTCTCTCTCTCTCTCTCTCTCTCTGTCTCTCGTTGTCTCTCTCTCTCCCGCTGTCTCTCTCTCTCTCTCTTTCACTCCTGCTCTGTCTCTGTCTCTCTCTCTCTCTCTCTCTGTCTCTCGCTGTCTCTCTCTCTCCCGCTTTCTCTCTCTCTCTCTCTGTTTCACTCCTGCTCTGTCTCTGTCTTTCTCTCTCTGTCTCTCTCTCTGTCTTTCTCTCTCTCTCTCTCTCTCTCTCTCTCTCTCTCTCTCTCTTTCTCTGTTTCACTCCTTCTTTGTCTCTCTCTCTCTCTCTCTCTCTCTCTCTCTGTCTCTCTCTCTCTCTCTCTCTCTCTCTCTCTCTGTCTCCAGTCTCTGCAGCAGCAGTTGGAGGTGATTAACGGCCACGATGAGTTGCTGGCTGACATAGTCAACCTGTGTGTTGATTACTATGAGAACAGGATGTACCTGACCCCCAACGAGAAACACATGCTGCTCAAGGTACGCTACCGTCTGGCTGGCATGCTGGGCCGCATTCCAAATGGCGTGCCATTTGGTATATTAGATATATATTGGATAACATCTATTAAGTATTAATTATCTTCAATGTGTCTGTACCTGTCTGTTACCTCTAGGTGATGGGGTTTAGTCTGTACCTGTCTGTTACCTCCTAGGTGATGGGGTTTAGTCTGTACCTGTGTTACCTCCTAGGTGATGAGGTTCGGTCTGTACCTGTCTGTTACCTCCTAGGTGATGGGGTTTAGTCTGTACCTGTGTTACCTCCTAGGTGATGAGGTTCGGTCTGTACCTGTCTGTTACCTCCTAGGTGATGGGGTTTAGTCTGTACCTGTCTGCTACCTCTAGGTGATGGTGTTAGGTCTGTACCTGTCTGTTACCTCTAGGTGATGGGGTTTGGTCTGTACCTGTCTGTTACCTCTAGGTGATGGGGTTTGGTCTGTACCTGTCTGTTACCTCTAGGTGATGGGGTTTGGTCTGTACCTGTCTGTTACCTCTAGGTGATGGGGTTTGGTCTGTACCTGTCTGTTACCTCTAGGTGATGGGGTTTAGTCTGTACCTGTGTTACCTCCTAGGTGATGGGGTTTAGTCTGTACCTGTCTGTTACCTCTAGGTGATGGGGTTTAGTCTGTACCTGTCTGTTACCTCTAGGTGATGGGGTTTGGTCTGTACCTGTCTGTTACCTCTAGGTGATGTGGTTTGGTCTGTACCTGTCTGTTACCTCTAGGTGATGGGGTTTGGTCTGTACCTGATGGATGGCAGTAACAGCAACATCTACAAAATGGACGCCAAGAAGAGGATCAACCTGATCAAGATTGACAAGTTCTTCAAGGTGAGAGTTTGAGACATATTGATGATGCTGTATGTGTGTGGGTGTTTATCGTTTTGCAGAGTTGTACGTTCTCTAAAAAAAAAGTTTAATGTTGAGACTGGAATGGTCTGAAATGGCTCTGACTAACTGACTGGTCTTCATGTATCTGAAATGGCTCTGACTAACTGACTGGTCTTCATGTATCTGTCCCCAACAGCAACTGCAGGTGGTGCCTCTGTTTGGTGACATGCAGATTGAGCTGTCCAGGTACATCAAGACCAGCGCACACTTTGAAGAGAACAAGAACCGGTGAGGCCTTATCCCTCTATTCCTCCACCTCATCTTTCCTCTCTCTATCCTCATCTCTCCTCTCTCTTCTCCATCCACCTCCTCATCTCACTTCTCTATTTCTTTCTCTCCTCTCTCTATTCTCATCTCTTCTCTCTCTCTCCTCTCTTTATCCTCATCTCTTCTCTCTCTTCTTTCTCTATCCTCATCTCTCCTCTCTCTTCTCCATCCACCTCCTCATCTCTCTTCTCTATTTCATCTCTCCTCTCAATCATCATCTCTCCTCTATCCTCATCTCTTCTCTCTCTCTTCTCTCTTTCCTCGCTCTATCCTCATCTCTCCTCTCTCAATCCTCATCTCTTCTCTCTCGCTCTCTCCTCGCTCTATCCTCATCTCTCCTCTCTCTATCCTCATCTCTTCTCTCTCTTCTCTCCTCTCTCTATCCTCATCTCTTCTCTCTCCCTTCTCTCTCTCTCTCTCCTCTCTCTATCCTCATCTTTCTTCTCATCTCTCTCCTCTCTCTTCTCCATCCACCTCGTCTCATCTCTCTCTCCTCCCCGTTCACAGGTGGTCATGTACCTCAACAGGCAGCAGTCCTCAGTATAATATCTGTGAGCAGATGGTTCAGATCAGGGAAGACCACATGAAGTTCATCTCTGAGCTGGCTCGCTACAGTAACAGTGAGGTTAGCACCTAGCAACACACCTAGTCCTGTCTCAATCTCTACACCAAACACACCTAGTCCTGTCTCAATCTCTACACCAAACACACCCAGTCCTGTCTCAATCTCTACACCAAACACACCTAGTCCTGTCTCAATCTCTACACCAAACACACCTAGTCCTGTCTCAATCTCTACACCAAACACACCTAGTCCTGTCTCAATCTCTACACCAAACACAACTAACACACCTAGTCCTGTCTCAATCTCTACACCAAACACAACTAACACACGTAGTCCTGTCTCAATCTCTACACCAAACACAACTAACACACCTAGTCCTGTCTCAATCTCTACACCAAACACAACTAACACACCTAGTCCTGTCTCAATCTCTACACCAAACACTCCTAGTCCTGTCTCATTCTCTACACCAAACACAACTAACACACCCAGTCCTGTCTCAATCTCTACACCAAACAAAACTAGTCCTGTCTCAATCTCTACACCAAACACACCTAGTCCTGTCTCAATCTCTATACCAAACACACATAGTCCTGTCTCAATCTCTACACCAACCACAACTAACACACCTAGTCCTGTCTCAATCTCTACACCAAACACATAGTCCTGTCTCAATCTCTACACCAAACACACCTAGTCCTGTCTCAATCTCTACACCAAACACAACTAGTCTTGTCTCAATCTCTACACCAAACACAACTAACACAACTAACAACTGAAGTTAGTGAGGTAAGAGTCTCCAACTTCAGTGATTTTTGCAGTTCGTTCCAGTCATTGGCAGCAGAGACCTGGAAGGAAAGACGACCAAAGGAGGAATTGGCTTTGGGGGTGACCAGTGAGATATACCTGCTGGAGAGCGTGCTACGAGTAGGTGCTGCTATGGTGTCCAGCGAGCTGAGATAAGGCGGGACTTTACCTAGCAGAGACTTGTAGATGACCTGGAGCCAGTGGGTTTGGCGACGAGTATGAAGCGAGGGCCAGCCAACGAGAGCGTACAGGTCGCAGTGGTGGGTGGTATATGGGAATTTGGTGACAAAACGGATGGCACTGTGATAGACTGCATCCAGTTTGTTGAGTAGGGTGTTGAAGGCTATTTTATAGATGACATCGCCGAAGTCGAGGATCGGTAGGATAGTCAGTTTTACGAGGGTATGTTTGGCAGCATGAGTGAAGGATGCTTTGTTGCGAAATAGGAAGCCAATTCTAGATTTAATTTTGGATTGGAGATGCTTAATGTGAGTCTGGAAGGAGAGTTCACAGTCTAACCAGACACCTAGGTATTTGTAGTTGTCTACATACAGTGGGGCAAAAAAGTATTTAGTAAGCCACCAATTGTGCAAGTTCTCCCACTTAAAAAGATGAGAGAGGCCTGTAATGTTCATCATAGGTACACTTCAACTATGACAGACAAAATGAGAAAAAAAAAATCCAGAAAATCACATTGTAGGATTTTTTATTTTGTAATAAAAAAATAAATGTAAAGTTTTATTAAGTTTTCTTGTTTTTCAATCAACCAACAAAACATTCACAGATGTGACAGGCTTAAAAAAAAATACAATTAAAATAAAAGATTAAGAAAAATAAACTTTTATTTTTTTTCCCTTGGTGCTTATATATACATTGCTCAAAAAAATAAAGGGAACACTTAAACAACACAATGTAACTCCAAGTTACAACACTTCTGTAAAATCAAACTGTCCACTTAGGAAGCAACACTGATTGACAATAAATTTCACATGCTGTTGTGAAAATGGAATAGACAACAGGTGGAAATTATAGGCAATTAGCAAGACACCCCCAATAAAGAAGTGGGTCTGCAGGTGGTAACCGCAGGCCACTTCTCAGTTCCTATGCTTCCTGGCTGATGTTTTAGGCACTTTTGAATGCTGGCAGTGTTTTCACTCTAGTGGTAGCATGAGACGGAGTCTACAACCCACACAAGTGGCTCTGGTAGTGCAGCTCATCCAGGATGGCACATCAATGCGAGCTGTGGCAAGAAGGTTTGCTGTGTCTGTCAGCGTAGTGTCCAGAGCATGGAGGTGCTACCAGGAGACAGGCCAGTACATCAGGAGACGTGGAGGAGGCCGTAGGAGGGCAACAACCCAGCAGCAGGACCGCTTCCTCCGGCTTTGTGCAAGGAGGAGCAGGAGGAGCACTGCCAGAGCCCTGCAAAATGACCTCCAGCAGGCCACAAATGTGCATGTGTCTGCTCAAACGGTCAGAAACAGACTCCATGAGGGTGGTATGAGGGCCCGACGTCCACAGGTGGGGGTTTTGCATACAGCTCAACACCGTGCAGGATGTTTGGCATTTGCCAGAGAACACCAAGATTGGCAAATTCGCCACTGGCGCCCTGTGCTCTTCACAGATGAAAGCAGGTTCACACTGAACACATGACAGACGTGACAGAGTCTGGAGACGCCGTGGAGAACGTTCTGCTGCCTGCAACATCCTCCAGCATGACCGGTTTGGCGGTGGGTCAGTCATGGTGTGGGGTGGCATTTCTTTGGGGGGCCGCACAGCCCTCCATGTGCTCGCCAGAGGTAGCCTGACTGCCATTAGGTACCGAGATGAGATCCTCAGACCCCTTGTGAGACCATATGCTGGTGCGGTTGGCCCTGGGTTCCTCCTAATGCAAGACAATGCTAGACCTCATGTGGCTGGAGAGTGTCAGCAGTTCCTGTAAGAGGAAGGCATTGATGCTATGGACTGGCCCGCCCGTTCCCCAGACCTGAATCCAATTGAGCACATCTGGGACATCATGTCTCGCTCCATCCACCAACGCCACGTTGCACCACAGACTGTCCAGGAGTTGGCGGATGCTTTAGTCCAGGTCTGGGAGGAGATCCCTCAGGAGACCATCCGCCACCTCATCAGGAGCATGCCCAGGCGTTGTAGGGAGGTCATACAGGCACGTGGAGGCCACACACACTACTGAGCCTCATTTTGACTTGTTTTAAGGACATTACATCATTTGGATCAGCCTGTAGTGTGGTTTTCCACTTTAATTTTGAGTGTCACTCCAAATCCAGACCTCCATGGGTTGATAAATTTGATTTCCATTGATAATTTTTGTGTGATTTTGTTGTCAGCACATTCAACTATGTAAAGAAAAAAGTATTTAATAAGAATATTTCATTCATTCAGATCTAGGATGTGTTATTTTAGTGTTCCCTTTATTTTTTTGAGCAGTGTATATATACATACACACCCACATATATACACATATATATATATATATATGTATATATATATACATACATACATACGCACACGTACTCAACAAATTTATAAAATAAAAACACAAAAACCATATATAACACTTGCAGCAGCACTATCAAGGTTCTTATTAGCTATTTCAAGCCTTCGCTGAGACGACGGGACAATAATTCATTTTTAGGTTTTACAGCACCTTACACAAGATGTATCTGCACATTTCCCTAAACTCTGTCCAGTTTGAAATATTAATATATATATATATATATATATATATATATATATATATATATATATATATATATATATATATATATATATATATATATATATTATTAATATATATATATTAATAATTGAATAGTGGAGACCAAAGTCTATCAAGCTGTCTCTTGTGGAGGTCATAAGTGAGCTTTTCAAGAGTAAGAAAGTCAACAATCTGGTCAATCCACATTTTAAATGTAGGAGGGGTATTAGAGGCCCACAATAGAAGAATACATTTCTTAGCAAAGTATGTAATAGTCATAAGCACATTTTCCCTGCCAGGATCAAGAACAAAGTCCTGCTGGGCATTAAGAAGATAGATACACGGGGTCATATCAAACTGTACATCTAGTATTTTCTGTGCAGCAGTATGTATAGATTGCCAGAATCTGGCAATCTCCCTACAGCTCCAAAATACATGCATATAGGTTCCGCTTTCAGAGGTACATCTTTTACAGTTAGGAGACATATCTGTTTTCATTCTATGGATTCTCAAAGGAGTATAATAAAATTTGTACAAAAATTTGTAATTAGATTCTTTCATTTTTACATTAGTAGAGGAGCAGTATACCCTGTCGCAAACCTCCGCCCATAACTCATCACTGATAGTCAGACCAAGGTCCTTTTCCCAGATTATTTTCAAAGGAGTAAAGGAGGAGCCTCCTTTCTCAGAAAGGAGTCTATAGATATTTTGCCTTTAATGGATTGTGCTGTGACAAGAAGGGTTTCAACTTCATTCAACTGAGTTCTAAACCTCCCCTTGGAGGTAAGTGAGGAAATTACATGTCTAATTTAAAGACATTTAAAAAAATGGGATCTTGGCACATTGAATTCACTGCAGAGCTCTTGAAAGGATTTCAGTGTGGTTGTTTTCTGATGAAATAGGTCTGAAAAGGTCCTGATTCTTAGAGTATGCCAAAGATTAAAGTTGGCATCGCTCAGGGCTTTTGGCAAGTCTGGGTTGCCTACTATAGGCGAGTGATAACATATTTGGGAGGAAGTGCCCAGGTATTTCTTACAGTCCCTCCACGCTAGTAGGGTGCTGTAAATCACAAAGGTTTTGGCTATGTTGCCCACTTCACTAAAGTTATTAATGAATATAATTGAGCTTAAGGGCAATGAACCACAGGATTGGGCTTCTATCTGAATCCACGTTGACTCTTGTCTGTTTGTGATCCATGTTAGCATGTTGCGGATTTGGGCAGACCAGTAGTACAATTGAAGGGAGGGAAGGGCAAGACCACCCATAGATTCAGGTTTCGATAGAGTGGAAAACTTGATCCTAGGTTTTTTATTGCCCCATATAAATTTGGTGATGCTTTGGTTAATTGTTTTGAAAAAGGAAACTGGGAGATAGCATGGGAGCATCTGGAATAAATAGTTCAGTTTAGTGAGGACGTTCATACGGATGACATTAATTCTTCCTACTAAGCTAATTGGGAGGGAGATCCAGGTTTGGAGATGGTTCTTGATTCGATCCAGGAGTGGAAGATCATTTCCCTTGAAAAGGCTATTCAGATCTGGTGTTATGAAAATCCCGAGGTATTGAAACCCCTGTGTTTTCCATTGGAATGACATAGTGTCTTCATAGAGCTGGTGAGTGTAATATTGAGAGGGCAGACAGTGGATTTGTTAATATTGATATTATAAACTGAAAACTTGCCATATTGAGCAATTGTGTCTAAAATGAGAGGGAGTGATTTCTCAGGGTTGGATATGTAGAGCAAGAAATCATCCGCGTAAAGCGAAATCTCGTGCTGCAGGCCGTAATACTTGGATTGCTCCTTATCAGCTCTGCCAGAGGCTCCGCCCCCAACAAGTAGAGCAGCGGGGACAGCGAGCACCCTTGGCTTGTGCCCCGTTCCAGAGGGAATCTGTCAGAGTTCAGTCCATTAGTAGTCACCATGGCATTTGGATGAGAGTATAGTGATTTGATCCATTTAATAAAATTTGGGCCCATATTGAACTTTTCTAAGACTGAAAACAGAAAGCTCCACTCCATCCTGTCAAACGCCTTCTCAGCATCCAGTGAAGCCAGCAGGACAGGGGTCTTCTGTGCGTTTACTTGATCAATAATATCAAAAAGACGGCGAATGTTATCAGAAGAGTATCTGTCTCTAATAAATCCAGTTTGGTCCGCTTTTATTATTTTGGGAAGAAGAGTGTTTAGTCTTTTGGCAAGCAATTTGGTAATTATTTTATAGTCGAAATCCAACAAGCTTATGGGCCCGAAGGACGAGCAGGATAGGGGGTCCTTGTCCTTTTTGAGCAACACTGTAATGCGAGCTGTGTCCATTGAGTCTGGAAGAACTCAGTTTTTGCAAAAATCCTCTAGCATTGGCATGAAGATAGGGCTGAGCTGGGGCCAAAAAGCTTTGTAGAACTCTCTGGGGAATCCATCCGGGCCTGGGGACTTATTAGGTGGCATGGAGGTAATTGCCTCCAGAATCTCCTCAGGAGTGAAGGGGGAGTTGAGATCTTCTTGGTCGGTCTCTGATAGTTTAGGTATATAGTTTGTGGTAAAAATCATGAAAAGTTAAATTGATATTTTTTGGGTCATATGTGACCTTGTCCTCTGCTGTTCGGATAGCCATGATTGTACGCTCTGACTGCTCCTTTTTTAATTGGTAAGCAAGCAATCTACTGGGACTATTGCTATACTCATGGTATTTCTGTTTAGTAAAGAAAACCTTTTTTTTATCTCCCGAGTGTAGTCCAAATTCAGTTTGGCTTTGGATGCTTTAAGATGACTCCAGCAGGTGCTGTCTGGGGATTGTTTATGTATTTTTTCACAGCATTCCAGCTCCCTCTCAAGATCTAGCCTGTGTGCTTCCATGGCTTTTTTCTTAGAGGAAGCATATGCGATTAGATGGCCTCTTAGTGTGGCTTTAGCAGCGTCCCACATTGTGGCCGGAGAAACAGGAGAATCTTTGTTGTCTTGTGTGTAGTTGTCTATCCATGTAGTTACCAATGTATGGAACGCTTCGTTTGATAGCATGGAGGTGTTGAATTTCCAGCTCTTTGACCTCAGGATGTTTTTGCAGAGGTCAAAGCGGAGGTGGACAAAGGCGTGGTCTGAAAGTGCTATGGGTCCGATTGTACATGTGGCTGAATTTATGAAACTCTTTGGGATAAAAATGTAATCTATACGGGAGTAGGTGTTATGGACATTAGAGTAGTATGTATAGTCCATAGATGAGCTATTAGTCTCTCTCCAGATATCTATAAGTCCCATCTCTTTAGTAAGAGAGTTCAACATCTTTGCAGATCTAGGATTTGTGGTGGGGACTTGAGATGATTTGTCTAGGGTTGGGTTAAGGGTACAATTAAAATCTCCGGCCACCATGCCAAAGGAGACACAATGCTCATTGAATAGGGTTATCATTTTTGACATGAAGGCAGGAGTATCTGTGTTAGGGGCATATATGTTTAATATAGTAATTGGTTGACCATATTGACCCAGTTATCAAAATAAATCTCCCCTCCGGATCAGATATGTTTTTGTCAATTATGAATGGAACATTCTTATGGATAAGTATGGCTGTGCCTCTACTGTTTGATTTGAAAGATGAGAAATACACCTGTCCCACCCAAGCTCTGCGGAGTTTGGCATGTTCAGCATCACAGTGGTGTGTCTCTTGTAATAGCGCGATGTCTGCTTTTTCCTTTTTAGAGCACATAGTATCTTTTTCTCGTTTTATTGCATCTATTCCTGCTGTTAGGGTTTTTAAATAAAATAAAATACATAGCTATTCCTGCTGTTAGGGTTTTTAAGGAGTGAGAGAGTACATCTCGTGTGTTTTTAATGGGTGAGAGACTAGACGACATCTCGTGTGTTTTTAATGGGTGAGCGACTAGACTACATCTCGTGTGTTTTTAATGGGTGAGAGACTAGACGACATCTCATGTGTTTTTAATGGGTGAGCGACTAGACTACATCTCGTGTGTTTTTAATGGGTGAGAGACTAGACGACATCTCGTGTGTTTTTAATGGGTGAGAGACTAGACGACATCTTGTGTGTTTTTAATGGGTGAGAGACTAGACGACATATCGTGTGTTTTTAATGGGTGAGAGACTAGACGACATCTCGTGTGTTTTTAATGGGTGAGAGACTAGACGACATCTCGTGTGTTTTTAATGGGTGAGAGACTAGACGACATCTCATGTGTTTTTAATGGGTGAGAGACTAGACGACATCTCGTGTGTTTTTAATGGGTGAGAGACTAGACGACATCTCATGTGTTTTTAATGGTTAAGAGACTACATCTCATGTTTTTTTTAATGGATGAGATACTAGACTACATCTCATGTGTTTTTAATGGGTGAGCGACTAGACTACATCTCATGTGTTTTTAATGGGTGAGATACTAGACTACATCTCATGTGTTTTTAATGGGTGAGCGATTAGACTACATCTCATGTGTTTTTAATGGGTGAGCGACTAGACTACATCTCATGTGTTTTTAATGGGTGAGATACTAGACTACATCTCATGTGTTTTTAATGGGTGAGCGACTAGACTGCATCTCATGTGTTTTTAATGGGTGAGATACTAGACTACATCTCATGTGTTTTTAATGGGTGAGCGACTAGACTGCATCTCATGTGTTTTTAATGGGTGAAAGACTAGACTACATCTCATGTGTTTTTAATGGGTGAGATACTAGACTACATCTCATGTGTTTTTAATGGGTGAGCGACTAGACTGCATCTCATGTGTTTTTAATGGGTGAAAGACTAGACTACATCTCATGTGTTTTTAATGGGTGAGAGACTACATCTCATGTTTTTTTAATGGGTGAGATACTAGACTACATCTCATGTGTTTTTAATGGGTGAGCGACTAGACTACATCTCATGTTTTTTAATGGGTGAGAGACTAGACGACATCTCGTGTGTTTTTAATGGGTGAGAGACTAGACGACATCTCGTGTGTTTTTAATGGGTGAGAGACTAGACGACATCTCGTGTGTTTTTAATGGGTGAGAGACTAGACGACATCTCGTGTGTTTTTAATGGGTGAGAGACTAGACGACATCTCGTGTGTTTTTAATGGGTGAGAGACTAGACGACATCTCGTGTGTTTTTAATGGGTGAGAGACTAGACGACATCTCGTGTGTTTTTAATGGGTGAGAGACTAGACGACATCTCGTGTGTTTTTAATGGGTGAGAGACTAGACGACATCTCGTGTGTTTTTAATGGGTGAGAGACTAGACGACATCTCGTGTGTTTTTAATGGGTGAGAGACTAGACGACATCTCGTGTGTTTTTAATGGGTGAGAGACTAGACGACGTCTCATGTGTTTTTAATGGGTGAGAGACTAGACGACATCTCATGTGTTTTTAATGGGTGAGAGACTAGACGACATCTCGTGTGTTTTTAATGGGTGAGAGACTAGACGACATCGCATGTGTTTTTAATGGGGGAGAGACTAGACGACATCTCGTGTGTTTTTAATGGGTGAGAGACTAGACGACATCTCGTGTGTTCTTAATGGGTGAGAGACTAGACGACATCTCGTGTGTTTTTAATGGGTGAGAGACTAGACGACATCTCGTGTGTTTTTAATGGGTGAGAGACTAGACGACATCTCATGTGTTTTTAATGGGTGAGAGACTACATCTCATGTTTTTTTTAATGGATGAGATACTAGACTACATCTCATGTGTTTTTAATGGGTGAGCGACTAGACTACATCTCATGTGTTTTTAATGGGTGAGATACTAGACTACATCTCATGTGTTTTTAATGGGTGAGCGATTAGACTACATCTCATGTGTTTTTAATGGGTGAGCGACTAGACTACATCTCATGTGTTTTTAATGGGTGAGATACTAGACTACATCTCATGTGTTTTTAATGGGTGAGCGACTAGACTGCATCTCATGTGTTTTTAATGGGTGAGATACTAGACTACATCTCATGTGTTTTTAATGGGTGAGCGACTAGACTGCATCTCATGTGTTTTTAATGGGTGAAAGACTAGACTACATCTCATGTGTTTTTAATGGGTGAGCGACTAGACTACATCTCATGTGTTTTTAATGGGTGAGCGACTAGACTGCATCTCATGTGTTTTTAATGGGTGAAAGACTAGACTACATCTCATGTGTTTTTAATGGGTGAGATACTAGACTACATCTCATGTGTTTTTAATGGGTGAGCGACTAGACTGCATCTCATGTGTTTTTAATGGGTGAAAGACTAGACTACATCTCATGTGTTTTTAATGGGTGAGAGACTACATCTCATGTTTTTTTAATGGGTGAGATACTAGACTACATCTCATGTGTTTTTAATGGGTGAGCGACTAGACTACATCTCATGTGTTTTTAATGGGTGAAAGACTAGACTACATCTCATGTGTTTTTAATGGGTGAGAGACTACATCTCATGTTTTTTTAATGGGTGAGATACTAGACTACATCTCATGTGTTTTTAATGGGTGAGCGACTAGACTACATCTCATGTTTTTTAATGGGTAAGATACTAGACTACATCTCATGTGTTTTTAATGGGTGAGAGACTAGACGACATCTCGTGTGTTTTTAATGGGTGAGAGACTAGACGACATCTCGTGTGTTTTTAATGGGTGAGAGACTAGACGACATCTCGTGTGTTTTTAATGGGTGAGAGACTAGACGACATCTCGTGTGTTTTTAATGGGTGAGAGACTAGACGACGTCTCATGTGTTTTTAATGGGTGAGAGACTAGACGACATCTCATGTGTTTTTAATGGGTGAGAGACTAGACGACATCTCGTGTGTTTTTAATGGGTGAGAGACTAGACGACATCTCGTGTGTTTTTAATGGGTGAGAGACTAGACGACATCTCGTGTGTTTTTAATGGGTGAGAGACTAGACGACATCTCATGTGTTTTTAATGGGGGAGAGACTAGACGACATCTCGTGTGTTTTTAATGGGTGAGAGACTAGACGACATCTCGTGTGTTCTTAATGGGTGAGAGACTAGACGACATCTCGTGTGTTTTTAATGGGTGAGAGACTAGACGACATCTCGTGTGTTTTTAATGGGTGAGAGACTAGACGACATCTCATGTGTTTTTAATGGGTGAGAGACTAGACTACATCTTGTGTGTTTTTAATGGGTGAGAGACTAGACGACATCTCATGTGTTTTTAATGGGTAAGAGACTACATCTCATGTTTTTTTTAATGGATGAGATACTAGACTACATCTCATGTGTTTTTAATGGGTGAGCGACTAGACTACATCTCATGTGTTTTTAATGGGTGAGATACTAAACTACATCTCATGTGTTTTTAATGGGTGAGCGATTAGACTACATCATGTGTTTTTAATGGGTGAGCGACTAGACTACATCTCATGTGTTTTTAATGGGTGAGATACTAGACTACATCTCATGTGTTTTTAATGGGTGAGCGACTAGACTGCATCTCATGTGTTTTTAATGGGTGAGATACTAGACTACATCTCATGTGTTTTTAATGGGTGAGCGACTAGACTGCATCTCATGTGTTTTTAATAGGTGAAAGACTAGACTACATCTCATGTGTTTTTAATGGGTGAGATACTAGACTACATCTCATGTGTTTTTAATGGGTGAGCGACTAGACTACATCTCATGTGTTTTTAATGGGTGAGCGACTAGACTGCATCTCATGTGTTTTTAATGGGTGAAAGACTAGACTACATCTCATGTGTTTTTAATGGGTGAGATACTAGACTACATCTCATGTGTTTTTAATGGGTGAGCGACTAGACTGCATCTCATGTGTTTTTAATGGGTGAAAGACTAGACTACATCTCATGTGTTTTTAATGGGTGAGAGACTACATCTCATGTTTTTTTAATGGGTGAGATACTAGACTACATCTCATGTGTTTTTAATGGGTGAGCGACTAGACTACATCTCATGTGTTTTTAATGGGTGAAAGACTAGACTACATCTCATGTGTTTTTAATGGGTGAGAGACTACATCTCATGTTTTTTTAATGGGTGAGATACTAGACTACATCTCATGTGTTTTTAATGGGTGAGCGACTAGACTACATCTCATGTTTTTTAATGGGTAAGATACTAGACTACATCTCATGTGTTTTTAATGGGTGAGCGACAAGACTACATCTCATGTTTTTTAATGGGTGAGAGACTAGACGACATCTCATGTGTTTTTAATGGGTAAGAGACTACATCTCATGTTTTTTTTAATGGATGAGATACTAGACTACATCTCATGTGTTTTTAATGGGTGAGCGACTAGACTACATCTCATGTGTTTTTAATGGGTGAGATACTAGACTACATCTCATGTGTTTTTAATGGGTGAGCGATTAGACTACATCTCATGTGTTTTTAATGGGTGAGCGACTAGACTACATCTCATGTGTTTTTAATGGGTGAGATACTAGACTACATCTCATGTGTTTTTAATGGGTGAGCGACTAGACTGCATCTCATGTGTTTTTAATGGGTGAGATACTAGACTACATCTCATGTGTTTTTAATGGGTGAGCGACTAGACTGCATCTCATGTGTTTTTAATGGGTGAAAGACTAGACTACATCTCATGTGTTTTTAATGGGTGAGATACTAGACTACATCTCATGTGTTTTTAATGGGTGAGCGACTAGACTACATCTCATGTGTTTTTAATGGGTGAGCGACTAGACTGCATCTCATGTGTTTTTAATGGGTGAAAGACTAGACTACATCTCATGTGTTTTTAATGGGTGAGATACTAGACTACATCTCATGTGTTTTTAATGGGTGAGCGACTAGACTGCATCTCATGTGTTTTTAATGGGTGAAAGACTAGACTACATCTCATGTGTTTTTAATGGGTGAGAGACTACATCTCATGTTTTTTTAATGGGTGAGATACTAGACTACATCTCATGTGTTTTTAATGGGTGAGCGACTAGACTACATCTCATGTGTTTTTAATGGGTGAAAGACTAGACTACATCTCATGTGTTTTTAATGGGTGAGAGACTACATCTCATGTTTTTTTAATGGGTGAGATACTAGACTACATCTCATGTGTTTTTAATGGGTGAGCGACTAGACTACATCTCATGTTTTTTAATGGGTAAGATACTAGACTACATCTCATGTGTTTTTAATGGGTGAGAGACTAGACGACATCTCGTGTGTTTTTAATGGGTGAGAGACTAGACGACATCTCGTGTGTTTTTAATGGGTGAGAGACTAGACGACATCTCGTGTGTTTTTAATGGGTGAGAGACTAGACGACATCTCGTGTGTTTTTAATGGGTGAGAGACTAGACGACGTCTCATGTGTTTTTAATGGGTGAGAGACTAGACGACATCTCATGTGTTTTTAATGGGTGAGAGACTAGACGACATCTCGTGTGTTTTTAATGGGTGAGAGACTAGACGACATCTCGTGTGTTTTTAATGGGTGAGAGACTAGACGACATCTCGTGTGTTTTTAATGGGTGAGAGACTAGACGACATCTCATGTGTTTTTAATGGGGGAGAGACTAGACGACATCTTGTGTGTTTTTAATGGGTGAGAGACTAGACGACATCTCGTGTGTTCTTAATGGGTGAGAGACTAGACGACATCTCGTGTGTTTTTAATGGGTGAGAGACTAGACGACATCTCGTGTGTTTTTAATGGGTGAGAGACTAGACGACATCTCATGTGTTTTTAATGGGTGAGAGACTAGACTACATCTCGTGTGTTTTTAATGGGTGAGAGACTAGACGACATCTCATGTGTTTTTAATGGGTAAGAGACTACATCTCATGTTTTTTTTAATGGATGAGATACTAGACTACATCTCATGTGTTTTTAATGGGTGAGCGACTAGACTACATCTCATGTGTTTTTAATGGGTGAGATACTAGACTACATCTCATGTGTTTTTAATGGGTGAGCGATTAGACTACATCTCATGTGTTTTTAATGGGTGAGCGACTAGACTACATCTCATGTGTTTTTAATGGGTGAGATACTAGACTACATCTCATGTGTTTTTAATGGGTGAGCGACTAGACTGCATCTCATGTGTTTTTAATGGGTGAGATACTAGACTACATCTCATGTGTTTTTAATGGGTGAGCGACTAGACTGCATCTCATGTGTTTTTAATGGGTGAAAGACTAGACTACATCTCATGTGTTTTTAATGGGTGAGATACTAGACTACATCTCATGTGTTTTTAATGGGTGAGCGACTAGACTACATCTCATGTGTTTTTAATGGGTGAGCGACTAGACTGCATCTCATGTGTTTTTAATGGGTGAAAGACTAGACTACATCTCATGTGTTTTTAATGGGTGAGATACTAGACTACATCTCATGTGTTTTTAATGGGTGAGCGACTAGACTGCATCTCATGTGTTTTTAATGGGTGAAAGACTAGACTACATCTCATGTGTTTTTAATGGGTGAGAGACTACATCTCATGTTTTTTTAATGGGTGAGATACTAGACTACATCTCATGTGTTTTTAATGGGTGAGCGACTAGACTACATCTCATGTTTTTTAATGGGTGAGATACTAGACTACATCTCATGTGTTTTTAATGGGTGAGCGACAAGACTACATCTCATGTTTTTTAATGGGTGAGATACTAGACTACATCTAATTCCTTGCCAGACCCACTGGCTCCAGGTCATCTATAAGTCTATGCTAGGTAAAGCTCCGCCTTATCTCAGCTCACTGGTCACGATAACAACACCCACCCCGTAGCACGTGCTCCAGCAGGTATATCTCACTGGTCATCCCCAAAGCCAACACCTCCTTTGTCCACATTTCCTTCCAGTTCTCTGCTGCCAGTGACTCGAACTAATTGCAAAAATCGCTGAAGTTGGAGACTTATATTTCAATCACTAACTTTAAACATCAGCTATCTGAGCAGCTAACCGATCGCTGCTGCTGTACATAGCCCATCTGTAAATAGCCCACCCAATCTACCTACCTCATCCCCATATTTACTTTTCTGCTCTTTTGCACACCAGTATTTCTACTTGCACATCATCATCAGCTTATTTATCACTCCAGTATTAATGCTAAATTGTAATTACTTTGCTACTTTGGCCTATTTATTGTCTTCCTCCTCACTCCATTTGCACACACTGTATATATACTTTATTTTTTTTCTACTCTATTATTGACTATGTTTGTTTATTCCATGTGTAACTCTGTGTTGTTTGTGTCGCACTGCTTTGCTTTATATTGGCCAGGTCGCAGTTGTAAATGAGAACTTGTTCTCAACTGGCCTACCTGGTTAAATAAAGGTGAAATAAAAAATTAATTAAATGAAATTAAATTGCCATAGATAAAATGCAATTGTGTTCATTGGCCGCAGCTTATGCCTGCCCATACCATGACCCCACTGGGGCACTATGTTGTCGTGGCGGAATCCAAATTATTTAGGTAACATTTATAAATAAAATGTTTTGTTATTTTTATTGCATGCTTATGTGAGATATGTCATTAGAATGTCTATTTTTGGATAATACTGTTGGCCGGTCGGTTGCAGTTATCTGTTCTCTGTCAGGGTTCAGTTACTTGGGCCGCAGAGAGGTCAAGCTTGTCTTCATATGTAAACATATCTTTTAAACCATGTGAAGGGATGATTGAGGGGGAACTTGGCTCCACAATGTCTGTGTGCTAGTCACTGTGTCTCCGTGAACTTGTCCAGAATGGGAGTGTCTAAAATGACAATTGATATATATCCTAATGTCTTGGTACTATGTTGTACGAAGAACGAGAAGTAGAACCTCGTTTTAGGAGAGCAAACTGAACGATAATTTATAGCTAATGCTGTCTGGCTATGGGATACTCCTCTCTCAAGTAAAGTCTTCCTTTGTACTGTTCCTAAGATCTGTTATTCGTCATGTGAGTTGAGATGGGTGTGTCTTGGCTATACTGTAAATGATACTAAGAACTGTTTTGTAAGGACTCTCAGAATTCATTTATAGACACTGAATTGATCTGAGAGTCACAGGGTTGTGATGGAACTCATAATAATTAAAGATGGACTTTATGATAACTCTGATTTGTGTGTGGTTTGCTCTCATGATTTGGTAAATACAAGACATTTCCACTACAATGTTCACATTGTTGACATCAGCGAACTGCCCGCCCACACGACGCCATAAACGTGGTCTGCGGCCAGTTGGACGTACTGCCAAATTCTCTAAAACGACATTGGAGGCAGCTTATGGTAGATAAATGAACATTCAATTATCTGGCAACAGCTCTGGTGGACATTTCTGCAGTCAGAATGCCATTTGCACTCTCGCTCAACTTTAGACATCTGTGGCATTGTGCTATGTAACAAAACTGCACATTTTGCAGTGGCCTTTTATTGTCCCCGGGACAAGGTGCACCTGTGTAGTGATCATGCTGTTTTATCAGCTTCTTGATATGCAACACCTGTAAGGTGGATGGATTATCTTGATAAAGGAGAAATATTCACTAACAGGGAGGTAATACAAATTTGTGCACAACATTTGGGAAATTTCTGGGATCTTTTATTTCAGTTCATGGAACATGGGACCAACACTTTATGCACAGCTGGAGCCCTGAGCTGGAGATATTTTATTTGGCACATCTTAGATAGTAACTTAAAGTTATAAGCAGTGGCGTAGCACTATGAGGCGAGGGGGCCATGAGCTTTAGGGCCCTCCCCAATAAAAGACACAAAACATGGGTTGTTGACAGTATTGAAAATCATACCGTGTATATTTCAGAATACCTCGGCATACAGTATACCGCCCAAGCCTAATGTCAAGTGTAACCTGTAATGTGAAGGGTTAGGGTTAGTTAACCTGTTATGTGAAGGGTTAGTTAACCTGTTATGTGAAGGGTTAGTTAACCTGTAATGTGAAGGGTTAGGGTTAGTTAACCTGTTATGTGAAGGGTTAGTTAACCTGTTATGTGAAGGGTTAGTTAACCTGTAATGTGAAGGGTTAGGGTTAGTTAACCTGTTATGGAAAGGGTTAGGGTTAGTTAACCTGTAATGGAAAGGGTTAGGGTTAGTTAACCTGTTATGTGAAGGGTTAGGGTTAGTTAACCTGTTATGTGAAGGGTTAGGGTTAGTTAACCTGTTATGTGAAGGGTTAGGGTTAGTTAACCTGTTATGTGAAGGGTTAGGGTTAGTTAACCTGTTATGTGAAGGGTTAGGATTAGTTAACCTGTTATGTGAAGGGTTAGGGTTAGTTAACCTGTTATGTGAAGGGTTGAAGGGTTAGGATTATGGTTATGGTTAGTTAACCTCTTGTCCTAATAAAGGTGTCTCTCTCTAGGTGGTGACGGGGTCCGGTCGTCAGGAGGCCCACAAGACAGACCATGAGTACAGGAAGCTGTTTGACTTGGCTCTGCAGGGGATGCAGCTACTGTCCCAGTGGAGCGCACACGTCATGGAAGTGGTGAGTGACCTCTAACCTTATCCCTGACCATAACCTGTTGTTTAGAAAACTTTTGTGTTATGGCTCTTCAACCTCTGCCATATTGTGGATTCAGAGCTGTCTATCTAATAGAAATCTAAGGGTTTTCTATCATGGAAGCTGCTCTAATGTCAAACATGTAAAGTGTGGTGTACCGCAGGGCAGCTCTTTTGGCCCTCTACTCTTTTCACCAATGACCTGCCACTGGCATTAAACACAGCATGTGTGTCCATGTATGCTGATGATTCAACCATATACGCATCAGCAACCACAGCTAATGAAGTCACTGAAACCCTTAACAAAGAGTTGCAGTCTGTTTTGGAATGGGTGGCCAGTAATAAACTGGTCTTGAACATCTCTAAAACTAAGAGCAGTGTATTTGGTACAAATCATTCCCTAAGTTGTAGACCTCTGCTGAATCTGGTAATGAAGGCTGTTGAACAAGTTGAAGAGAGTAAATTACATGGGTTTTTATCTGTCTTTTTCGTTATGTGTCGGACCCCAGTAAGACTAGCTGTCACAGTTGGCTAATGGGGATCTTAATAAATCAGATCAAACCCTAACCAACACACTTCATGGATGTGGTCAGGTCCTACATCCCAAGTGATGGTGCCTTTGACAACAAAGACTACAGTGGAGACGACCCTCACAGACAGACACCTGCAGAGACTTACTATCAGGGTGGCCAAACTGAATTCTCTCACAGTTCACACTGTGACTACTGTCAGAGAGGAAGAGGAAGAGAGAGGCCCAAAATCTGTCTCCCTGCGGCAGGTGACGTTGTTTCGCCCACCAAGCAAGGAGTTTTTGTATGGAGGGCAATAAGAGAGTGTCGAATTTGGCCAACAAACTGAATGGCTTATTTGATTGACTACAAGTTTAGTAAATCTTAAGTTGTTACGAGTGTATTGATATACAGTAACTGGGACAGGTGACATCCCGGAGTTATCTTGATGGCTATGCATATTCATGATATGAGGCTAGGCATGAGGCTAGGCATAGCATCTCTCTCCAATGAATACAGGCGGTTGATGTCAACAACCCTCATCGACTATTCAAAAAAGGATGACAAAAAATGAGGTATCCACCAATCCAAAGAAAGGATAGGCGAGAGCTAGACCGCCTTCCATGCTGCCTTGTGGAAAACCACTCCCATTTTTAGGGCGCAGAGACATCTTGTCAGTATATCCATGATCTTTCCTATTGTCTTCCCTATCGCCCACAGTCTCTCCTCAAGGTCTTTAAACACAAAATTATTTTTTTCAGTTCTCTCTTTCTGCTCTCTTTCTCTCTCTCTCTTTCTGTTCTTTCTCTCTCTTTCTGTTCTTTCTCTCTTTCTTCTCTCTTTCTCCCCTCTCTCTCTCTGCTTTCTCCTTTTCTCTCTTTCTACTCCACACTGACTCTGTACCGGTACCCCCTGTATATAGCCTGCACATTGACTCTGTACCGGTACCCCCTGTATATAGCCTCCACATTGACTCTGTACCGGTACCCCCTGTATATAGCCTCCACATTGACTCTGTACCGTAACACCCTGTATATAGCCTCCACAATGACTCTGTACCGGTACCCCCTGTATATAACCTCTACATTGACTCTGTACCGTAACACCCTGTGTATAGCCTCCACATTGACTGTGTACCGTAATACACTGTATATAGCCTCCACATTGACTCTGTATCGTAACACCCTGTATATAGCCTCCACATTGACTCTGTACCGTAACACCCTGTATATAGCCTCCACAATGACTCTGTACCGGTACCCCCTGTATATAGCCTCCACATTGACTCTGTACCGCAATACCCTGTATATAGCCTCCACAATGACTCTGTACCGGTACCCCCTGTATATAGCCTCCACACTGACTCTGTACCGGTACCCCCTGTATATAACCTCTACATTGACTCTGTACCGTAACACCCTGTATATAGCCTCCACATTGACTGTGTACCGTAATACACTGTATATAGCCTCCACATTGACTCTGTACCGTAACACCCTGTATATAGCCTCCACATTGACTCTGTACCAGTACCCCCTGTATATAGCCTCCACATTGACTCTGTACCGTAACACCCTGTATATAGCCTCCACAATGACTCTGTACCGGTACCCCCTGTATATAGCCTCCACATTGACTCTGTACCGTAATACCCTGTATATAGCCTCCACATTGACTCTGTACCAGTACCTCTGTATATAACCTCCACATTGACTCTGTACCGGTACCCCCTGTATATAGCCTCCACATTGACTCTGTACCGTAACACCCTGTATATAGCCTCCACATTGACTCTGTACCGTAACACCCTGTATATAGCCTCCACATTGACTCTGTACCGTAAATCCCTGTATATAGCCTCCACATTGTCTCTGTACCGTAACATCCTGTATATAGCCTCCACATTGACTCTGTACCGGTACCCCCTGTATATAGTCTCCACATTGACTCTGTACCGGTACCCCCTGTATATAGCCTCCACATTGACTCTGTACCGGTACCCCCTGTATATAGCCTCCACATTGACTCTGTCCCGTAATACCCTGTATATAGCCTCCACATTGACTCTGTACCGTAATACCCTGTATATAGCCTCCACAGTGACTCTGTACCGTAACACCCTGTATATAGCCTCCACATATACCCTGTATATAGCCTCCACATTGACTCTGTACCGTAATACCCTGTATATAGTCTCCACATTGACTCTGTACCGGTACCCCCTGTATATAGCCTCCACATTGTCTCTGTACCGTAACATCCTGTATATAAACTCCACATTGACTCTGTACCGTAATACCCTGTATATAGTCTCCACATTGACTCTGTCCCGTAACACCCTGTATATAGCCTCCACATTGACTCTGTACCGTAATACCCTGTATATAACCCCACTATTGTTATTTACTGTTGCTCTTTAACTATTTGTTATTCTTATCTCTTACTTATTTTGTTGTTGGTATTTTCTTAACTGTATTGTTGGTTAAGGGATTGTAAGTAAGCGTTTCACTGTTGTATTCGGTGCATGTGACACCTGTTGATAATGATGAGGATGATGATGAGGATGATGATGAAGACAACTCTTCCTGCAGTACTCGTGGAAGCTGGTTCATCCAACGGATAAGTACTCGAACAAGGAGTGTCCTGACAACGCGGAGGAGTATGAACGAGCTACACGATACAACTACACCATGGAGGAGAAGTTTGCCCTTGTCGAGGTCAGTTTACTACCTTTTCCCTCCACAATCTGTCTGTTGTCCAATCACCCTAGCCTGGTCATTACCTAGCCTGGTCATTACCTAGCCTGGTCGTTACCTATTCTGGTAATTACCTAGCCTGGTCATTACCTATTCTGGTCATTACCTAGCCTGGTCGTTACCTAGCCTGGTCATTACTTAGCCTGGTCGTTACCTATTCTGGTCATTACCTAGCCTGGTCATTACCTATTCTGGTCATTACCTAGCCAGGTCATTACCTAGCTTGGTCCTGTATCTGTTTCTGCTGTCTAGCCAGCTGTTCTGGTCGTTACCTAGCCTGGTCATTACCTAGCCTGGTCATTACCTAGCCTGGTCGTTACCTATTCTGGTCATTACCTAGCCTGGTCATTACCTATTCTGGTCATTACCTAGCCTGGTCATTACCTAGCCTGGTCATTACCTAGCCTGGTCGTTACCTATTCTGGTCATTACCTAGCCTGGTCATTACCTATTCTGGTCATTACCTAGCCAGGTCATTACCTAGCTTGGTCCTGTATCTGTTTCTGCTGTCTAGCCAGCTGTTCTGGTCGTTACCTAGCCTGGTCATTACCTAGCCTGGTCATTACCTAGCCTGGTCGTTACCTATTCTGGTCATTACCTAGTCTGGTCATTACCTATTCTGGTCATTACCTAGCCAGGTCATTACCTAGCTTGGTCCTGTATCTGTTTCTGCTGTCTAGCCAGCTGTTCTGGTCATTACCTAGCCTGGTCCTGTATCTGTTTCTGCTGTCTAGCCAGCTGTCCTGGCCGTTACCTAGCTTGGTCCTGTATCTGTTTCTGCTGTCTAGCCAGCTGTCCTGGTCGTTACCTAGCTTGGTCCTGTATCTGTTTCTGCTGTCTAGCCAGCTGTTCTGGTCATTACCTAGCCTGGTCCTGTATCTGTTTCTGCTGTCTAGCCAGCTGTTCTGGTCGTTACCTAGCCTGGTCATTACCTAGCCTGGTCATTACCTAACCTGGTCATTACCTAGCCTGGTCCTGTATCTGTTTCTGCTGTCTAGCCAGCTGTTCTGGTCGTTACCTAGCCTGGTCATTACCTAGCCTGGTCATTACCTAACCTGGTCATTACCTAGCCTGGTCCTGTATCTGTTTCTGCTGTCTAGCCAGCTGTTCTGGTCATTACCTAGCCTGGTCCTGTATCTGTTTCTGCTGTCTAGCCAGCTGTTCTGGTCGTTACCTAGCCTGGTCATTACCTAGCCTGGTCCTGTATCTGTTTCTGCTGTCTAGCCAGCTGTTCTGGTCATTACCTAGCCTGGTCGTTATCTGTTTCTGCTGTCTAGCCAGCTGTCCTGGTCGTTACCTAGCTTGGTCCTGTATCTGTTTCTGCTGTCTAGCCAGCTGTTCTGGTCATTACCTAGCCTGGTCCTGTATCTGTTTCTGCTGTCTAGCCAGCTGTTCTGGTCATTACCTAGCCTGGTCATTACCTAGCCTGGTCATTACCTAGCCAGGTCGTTACCTATTCTGGTCATTACCTAGCCTGGTCATTACCTATTCTGGTCATTACCTAGCCAGGTCATTACCTAGCTTGGTCCTGTATCTGTTTCTGCTGTCTAGCCAGCTGTTCTGGTCATTACCTAGCCTGGTCCTGTATCTGTTTCTGCTGTCTAGCCAGCTGTCCTGGTCGTTACCTAGCTTGGTCCTGTATCTGTTTCTGCTGTCTAGCCAGCTGTCCTGGTCGTTACCTAGCTTGGTCCTGTATCTGTTTCTGCTGTCTAGCCAGCTGTTCTGGTCATTACCTAGCCTGGTCCTGTATCTGTTTCTGCTGTCTAGCCAGCTGTTCTGGTCGTTACCTAGCCTGGTCATTACCTAGCCTGGTCATTACCTAACCTGGTCATTACCTAGCCTGGTCCTGTATCTGTTTCTGCTGTCTAGCCAGCTGTTCTGGTCATTACCTAGCCTGGTCCTGTATCTGTTTCTGCTGTCTAGCCAGCTGTTCTGGTCATTACCTAGCCTGGTCATTACCTAACCTGGTCATTACCTAGCCTGGTCCTGTATCTGTTTCTGCTGTCTAGCCAGCTGTTCTGGTCATTACCTAGCTTGGTCCTGTATCTGTTTCTGCTGTCTAGCCAGCTGTCCTGGTCGTTACCTAGCTTGGTCCTGTATCTGTTTCTGCTGTCTAGCCAGCTGTTCTGGTCATTACCTAGCCTGGTCCTGTATCTGTTTCTGCTGTCTAGCCAGCTGTTCTGGTCGTTACCTAGCCTGGTCATTACCTAGCCTGGTCATTACCTAACCTGGTCATTACCTAGCCTGGTCCTGTATCTGTTTCTGCTGTCTAGCCAGCTGTTCTGGTCATTACCTAGCCTGGTCCTGTATCTGTTTCTGCTGTCTAGCCAGCTGTTCTGGTCGTTACCTAGCCTGGTCATTACCTAGCCTGGTCCTGTATCTGTTTCTGCTGTCTAGCCAGCTGTTCTGGTCATTACCTAGCCTGGTCGTTATCTGTTTCTGCTGTCTAGCCAGCTGTTCTGGTCATTACCTAGCCTGGTCCTGTATCTGTTTCTGCTGTCTAGCCAGCTGTTCTGGTCATTACCTAGCCTGGTCCTGTATCTGTTTCTGCTGTCTAGCCAGCTGTTCTGGTCGTTACCTAGCCTGGTCATTACCTAGCCTGGTCATTACCTAACCTGGTCATTACCTAGCCTGGTCGTTACCTAACCTGGTCATTACCTAGCCTGGTCCTGTATCTGTTTCTGCTGTCTAGCCAGCTGTTCTGGTCATTACCTAGCCTGGTCATTACCTAGCCTGGTCATTACCTAGCCTGGTCGTTAAGTAGCCTGGTCATTACCTAGCCTGGTCATTACCTAGCCTGGTCGTTACCTAGCCTGGTCATTACCTAGTCTGGTCCCATATCTGTTTCTGCTGTCTAGCCAACTGTTCTGGTCATTACCTAGCCTGGTCCTGTATCTGTTTCTGCTGTCTAGCCAGCTGTTCTGGTCATTACCTAGCCTGGTCCTGTATCTGTTTCTGCTGTCTAGCCAGCTGTTCTGGTCATTACCTAGCCTGGTCGTTATCTGTTTCTGCTGTCTAGCCAGCTGTTCTGGTCATTACCTAGCCTGGTCCTGTATCTGTTTCTGCTGTCTAGCCAGCTGTTCTGGTCATTACCTAGCCTGGTCCTGTATCTGTTTCTGCTGTCTAGCCAGCTGTTCTGGTCGTTACCTAGCCTGGTCATTACCTAGCCTGGTCATTACCTAACCTGGTCATTACCTAGCCTGGTCGTTACCTAACCTGGTCATTACCTAGCCTGGTCCTGTATCTGTTTCTGCTGTCTAGCCAGCTGTTCTGGTCATTACCTAGCCTGGTCATTACCTAGCCTGGTCATTACCTAGCCTGGTCGTTAAGTAGCCTGGTCATTACCTAGCCTGGTCATTACCTAGCCTGGTCGTTACCTAGCCTGGTCATTACCTAGTCTGGTCCCATATCTGTTTCTGCTGTCTAGCCAACTGTTCTGGTCATTACCTAGCCTGGTCATTACCTATTCTGGTCATTACCTAGCCTGGTCGTTTCCTAACCTGGTCATTACCTATTTTGGTCATTACCTAGCCTGGTCTTTACCTAGCCTGGTCATTACCTAGCCTGGTCCCATATCTGTTTCTGGTCATTACCTAGCCTGGTCATTACCTAGCCTGGTCATTACCTAGCCTGGTCATTACCTAGCCAGGTCATTACCTAATCTGGTCATTACCTAGCCTGGTCATTACCTATTCTGGTCATTACCTAGCCAGGTCATTACCTATTCTTGTCATTACCTATTCTGGTCTTTACCTAGCCAGGTCATTACCTAGCCTGGTCATGACCTATTCTGGTCATTATCTAGCCAGGTCATTAACTATTCTGGTCATTACCTAGCCAGGTCATTACCTAGCCTGGTCATTACCTATTCTGGTCATTACCTAGCCAGGTCATTACCTATTCTGGTCATTACCTAGCCTGGTCATTACCTAGCCAGGTCATTACCTATTCTGGTCATTACCTAGCCAGGTCATTACCTAGCCTGGTCATTACCTATTCTGGTCATTACCTAGCCTGGTCTTTACCTAGCCTGGTCATTACCTAGCCTGGTCCCATATCTGTTTCTGCTGTCTAGCCAGCTGTTCTGGTCATTACCTAGCCTGGTCATTACCTAGCCTGGTCATTACTTAGCCTGGTCCTGTATCTGTTTCTGCTGTCTAGCCAGCTGTTCTGGTCATTACCTAGCCTGGTCATTACCTAGCCTGGTCATTACCTAGCCTGGTCGTTACCTAGCCTGGTCATTACCTAGCCTGGTCATTACCTAGCCTGGTCATTACCTAGCCTGGTCGTTACCTAACCTGGTCATTACCTAGCCTGGTCATTACCTAGCCTGGTCATTACCTAGCCTGGCCGTTACCTAACCTAGTCATTACCTAGCCTGGTCATTACCTAACCTGGTCATTACCTAGCCTGGTCGTTACCTAACCTGGTCATTACCTAGCCTGGTCCTGTATCTGTTTCTGCTGTCTAGCCAGCTGTTCTGGTCATTACCTAGCCTGGTCATTACCTAGCCTGGTCGTTAAGTAGCCTGGTCATTACCTAGCCTGGTCATTACCTAGCCTGGTCGTTACCTAGCCTGGTCATTACCTAGTCTGGTCCCATATCTGTTTCTGCTGTCTAGCCAACTGTTCTGGTCATTACCTAGCCTGGTCATTACCTATTCTGGTCATTACCTAGCCTGGTCGTTTCCTAACCTGGTCATTACCTATTTTGGTCATTACCTAGCCTGGTCTTTACCTAGCCTGGTCATTACCTAGCCTGGTCCCATATCTGTTTCTGGTCATTACCTAGCCTGGTCATTACCTAGCCTGGTCATTACCTAGCCAGGTCATTACCTAATCTGGTCATTACCTAGCCAGGTCATTACCTATTCTTGTCATTACCTATTCTGGTCTTTACCTAGCCAGGTCATTACCTAGCCTGGTCATGACCTATTCTGGTCATTATCTAGCCAGGTCATTAACTATTCTGGTCATTACCTAGCCAGGTCATTACCTAGCCTGGTCATTACCTATTCTGGTCATTACCTAGCCAGGTCATTACATATTCTGATCATTACCTAGCCAGGTCATTACCTATTCTGGTCATTACCTAGCCTGGTCATGACCTATTATGGTCATTACCTAGCCAGGTCATTACCTATTCTGGTCATTACCTAGCCAGGTCATTACCTAGCCTGGTCATTACCTAGCCTGGTCGTTACCTATTCTGGTCATTACCTATTCTGGTCATTATCTAACCTGGTCATTACCTAGCCTGGTCCCATATCTGTTTCTGCTGTCTAGCCAACTGTTCTGGTCATTACCTAGCCTGGTCATTACCTATTCTGGTCATTACCTAGCCTGGTCGTTTCCTAACCTGGTCATTACCTATTTTGGTCATTACCTAGCCTGGTCTTTACCTAGCCTGGTCCCATATCTGTTTCTGCTGTCTATCCAGCTGTTCTGGTCATTACCTAGCCTGGTCATTACCTAGCCTGGTCATTACCTAGCCTGGTCATTACCTAATCTGGTCATTACCTAGCCTGGTCATTACCTATTCTGGTCATTACCTATTCTTGTCATTACCTATTCTGGTCTTTACCTAGCCAGGTCATTACCTAGCCTGGTCATGACCTATTCTGGTCATTATCTAGCCAGGTCATTAACTATTCTGGTCATTACCTAGCCAGGTCATTACCTATTCTGGTCATTACCTAGCCTGGTCATTACCTAGCCAGGTCATTACCTATTCTGGTCATTACCTAGCCAGGTCATTACCTAGCCTGGTCATTACCTAGCCTGGTCATTACCTATTCTGGTCATTACCTATTCTGGTCATTATCTAACCTGGTCATTACCTATTCTGGTCATTACCTATTCTGGTCATTACCTATTCTGGTCTTTACCTATTCTGGTCGTTACCTAGCCTAGTCGTTACCTAGCCTGGTCATTACCTAGCCTGGTCATTACCTATTCTGGTCATTACCTAGCCTGGTCGTTACCTATTCTGGTCATGACCTATTCTGGTCATTCCCTATTCTGGTCATTATCTAACCTGGTCATTACCTAACCTGGTCATTGCCTAACCTGGTCATTACCTAGCCTGGTCATTACCTAACCTTGTCATTACCTAACCTGGTCATTACCTAGCCTGGTCATTACCTAGCCTGGTCATTACCTGGCCTGGTCATTACCTAGCTTGGTTCCTTCTGTGGTCCTAGGACTTCTATAGGAGTTGGCTAGACGGCACAAATCATCTCTAACTCTAAAGTTGACTGCTTTGGCCAACTGCTGTAACGAAGGGTTTATAAATGTATGTCTGAGGTGTGTTAGAGACTAACTAACCTGTCTCTAGGTGTGTTAAAGACTGACCGTGAGGTGGTCCTTCCCTCCAGGTGATGGCCATGATAAAGGGTTTATAAATGTCTGTCTGAGGTGTGGTCCTTCCCTCCAGGTGATGGCCATGATAAAGGGTTTATAAATGTCTGTCTGAGGTGTGGTCCTTCCCTCCAGGTGATGGCCATGATAAAGGGTTTACAGGTCCTGATGGGTCGTATGGAGTCGGTGTTTAACCACGCTATCCGCCACACCATCTACTCGGCCCTGCAGGACTTCGCCCAGCTCACCCTGAGAGACCCGCTACGGCAGGCCATCAAGAAGAAGAAGAGCGTGGTGCAGAGGTACATTGACTCTGGGGGGGGGGGGGGGGGGGGGGTGCAGAGGTACTACGGAACACACAGGACCGCACAAAACATCCTTGATGGGGGGGGGGGGGGGGCAGAGGTACTACGGAACACACAGGACCGCACAAAACATCCTTGATGGGGGGGGGGGGGGCAGAGGTACTACGGAACACACAGGACCGCACAAAACATCCTTGATGGGGGGGGGGCAGAGTTCTCCAGCTAGTGCAGGGTTTTGTTCCCTACCTGCTTTATCATCTCCAGTGTCAGAGTGTCAGACCCCTGATGTGAACTGAGAGTTTTTCATGTATGTGGTGCTGTTCTCTCCCCAGTGTCCTGCAGGCCATCAGGAAGACCATCTGTGATTGGGAGACAGGGCGTGAGCCCCACAATGACCCTGCCCTGCGAGGAGAGAAAGACCCCAAGGGAGGCTTTGACATCAAGGTCCCCCGCCGTGCCGTCGGCCCCTCCAGCACACAGGTCTGTCACCGCTCTGTGTCTACGATTACTACTACAGACAGCCATCGCTGTAACCTGACTTTATTTCTCACACCTTTTTACCATCACAGCCTCCTATCCTAGTCATATCATGACGTCATACCATCGTCGTTCTCACAGTGCCTATATAACCTAAACTGTAATCTGGCGGAAGATGTATCAGCTGTACCATAGCATTAGCTTTTTCTAGATCACTAATGATCTGTTAGGTTATACATGACAGAGTAGCCCAGTCCTGCCTTCTAGGAGTACATCACTAATTATCTGTTATGTTATACATGACAGAGTTATCAGCCCAGTCCTGCCTTCTAGGAGTACATCACTAATGATCTGTTATGTTATACATGACAGAGTTATCAGCCCAGTCCTGCCTTCTAGGAGTACATCACTAATTATCTGTTATGTTATAAATGACAGAGTTATCAGCCCAGTCCTGCCTTCTAGGAGTACATCACTAATGATCTGTTATGTTATAAATGACAGAGTTATCCGCCCAGTCCTGCCTTCTAGGAGTACATCACTAATGATCTGTTATGTTATACATGACAGAGTTATCAGCCCAGTCCTGCCTTCTAGGAGTACATCACTAATCTCCGTTCCAAAGAGAGTGAACCCAGCTAGCACATAGCGTTCTGAGAACCATGTTTCTCAGAGCTTGGTGAGAATGTGATTGTCGATGATTATTTGGCATAAAACCTTCCCACAACTTTCTGGGAAGGGTGCAGGATAGTTGCTTGGCTTTGGAACATTCTCAACACATTTAAGGAACTAAACATTTAATTAAATTTTTTTAACCTACATTTCCAGACACTAGCTCCTCCATTGAATGAGTTTGACACCCCTGCTTTAACAGAACGTTTCATAAAAGTTCAAACATGGTTACATTTAATTTAAACTTTGATAATGTTCTAGGAAAGTTCTCCAACTGTTTTGACATTGGGAATGTTTTCAAATAGTTCGGAGAACGTTAAGAAACAACGTTGTTCTGTGCGAATATCAGTACTTCCTCATCACGCTTCCTAAAGGTTTCCTCATGGTTCTTTTTAAAGTCATGTTCTCAAATTGTTCCGAGAACGTTAAGAAACAACGTTGTTCTGTGGGAATTGTAGTACATCCACTGAACAGTTCACCACATTTCCCAGGTGGTTCTATTTAATGTCATATTTTTGGGACTTTAGTGATGTTCTCAGAACATTCATAGAATGTATGTTTCACTTTTATGTCAGTTCTTGACAAAATTCTGTGAAATTTAATTGTGCACATTAAAATCAATAAGCTTTAACCTCCGTTCTCAGAACATTAAAATCAATAAGCTTTAAACTCCGTTCTCAGAACATTAAAATCAATAAGCTTTAACCTCCGTTCTCAGAACATTAAAATCAATAAGCTTTAAACTCCGTTCTCAGAACATTAAAATCAATAAGCTTTAACCTCCGTTCTCAGAACATTAAAATCAATAAGCTTTAACCTCCGTTCTCAGAACATGATAAAATTGTTCCATTAAAAACTACAAGAAAACTTTAGTAACATTCAGAGAACGTTTTAAGAATGTAATTAAAAACATACATTCCGTTCTCAGCATCAACTAAACTCTCTCTGTCCTCCATCTTGTTAATAAGTGTGTTCAGGTGTGTTGGCCACACCTGATGTTAATGGTGATTCCTTTGAAATGGGGTCTGTTTGAATAGACCAACATGGCATGCTGTCTCCCTCTTGGTGGTGCAGTGGGTCGGGCTCGGCCCCCGCCGGGCGCATTTCCTCTGTTTGAATAGACCAACATGGCATGCTGTCTCCCTCTTGGTGGTGCAGTGGGTCGGGCTCGGCCCCCGCCGGGCGCATTTCCTCTGTTTGAATAGACCAACATGGCATGCTGTCTCCCTCTCAGTGGTGCAGTGGACTAATACCACGGATAGAGAACAGAAGATCAATAGGTTTGAATCTCACTGATGCCTTGCCACAATAAAAATGTGTTTTTATTATTAATGCCTGTCTGTGCTTGGAGTTCAAAAACGTTAACCCAAAATAATCTAGCAGTGTTATTAAAAGTCTTATTGAAACATTCAGTAACGTTTAAGGAAGTCATTCATAAACAACTAAATATAAATCAGTTCTCAGAGCGGTAATAAAACCTCCCAGGACAACGTTCTCAGAACCTTCCTGGAACCAGAGTAAAACGTTCTCAGAACCTTCCTGGAACCAGAGTAAAACATTCTCAGAACCTTCCTGGAACCAGAGTAAAACGTTCTCAGAACCTTCCTGGAACCAGAGTAAAATGTTCTCAGAACCTTACTGGAACCAGAGTAAAACGTTCTCAGAACCTTACTGGAACCAGAGTAAAACGTTCTCAGAACCTCCCTGGAACCAGAGTAAAACGTTCTAAGAAACTTCCTGGAACCAGAGTAAAACATTCTCAGAACCTACCTGGAACCAGAGTAAAACGTTCTCAGAACCTTCCTGGAACCAGAGTAAAACGTTCTCAGAACCTTCCTGGAACCAGAGTAAAACGTTCTCAGAACCTCCCTGGAACCAGAGTAAAACGTTCTCAGAACCTCCCTGGAACCAGAGTAAAACGTTCTCAGAACCTTCCTGGAACCAGAGTAAAACGTTCTCAGAACCTCCCTGGAACCAGAGTAAAACGTTCTCAGAACCTCCCTGGAACCAGAGTAAAACGTTCTCAGAACCTTCCTGGAACCAGAGTAAAACGTTCTAAGAACCTCCCTGGAACCAGAGTAAAACGTTCTCAGAACCTTCCTGGAACCAGAGTAAAACGTTCTCAGAACCTTCCTGGAACCAGAGTAAAACGTTCTAAGAAGCTCCCTGTAACCCAAAAATAAATGTTCCTAGAACAGGCAAAATGTTCACTTCTGCTCTCAAAACCTTTAAAAAACCTGTCAGGAAACTTATGGCTTCGTTCCCACAACCAATGTCAAACCAAAAACATACGTTTCCACAACTTCCAAGCTGGGAGAGCTCTATGCAACGGGTGTTGATCCAGCCTGAAGCCATGTTATTTCTCGCTACACTTTGAAGCAGTCTAACGTAATCAAATCAAATGTATTTATAAAGCCCTGTCACGACTTCCTCCGGAGTCGGTTCCTCTCCTTGTTCGGGTGGCGGTCGGCGTCACCGGCCTTCTAGCCATCGTCGATCCACTTTTCATTTTCCATTTGTTTTGTCTTGTTTTCCTACACACCTGCTTCTAATTTCCCTCATTAAGTGTGGTGTATTTAACCCTCTGTTCCCTCCATGTCTTTGTGTGGAATTGTTTGTTGTAAGTGACAGGTGCCGTTGGAATTAAACTGCTCCGGTTATTACCTAGTTCTGCTCTCCTGTGTCTGACTTCACTGCCACCGGTTACACACCCTTCTACAGAGTCTTGTTTCACTGCCACCGGTTACACACCCCTTTACAGAGTCTTGTTTCACTGCCACCAGTTACACACCCCTCTACAGAGTCTTGTTTCACTGCTACCAGTTACACACCCCTTTACAGAGTCACTGTCACCAGTTACACACCCCTTTACAGAGTCTTGTTTCACTGCCACCAGTTACACACCCCTTTACAGAGTCTTGTTTCACTGCTACCAGTTACACACCCCTCTACAGAGTCTTGTTTCACTGCCACCGGTTACACACCCCTTTACAGAGTCTTGTTTCACTGTCACCAGTTACACACCCCTTTACAGAGTCTTGTTTCACTGTCACCAGTTACACACCCCTTTACAGAGTCACTGCCACCAGTTACACACCCCTTTACAGAGTCTTGTTTCACTGCCACCGGTTACACACCCCTTTACAGAGTCTTGTTTCACTGCCACCAGTTACACACCCCTTTACAGAGTCACTGTCACCAGTTACACACCCCTTTACAGAGTCTTGTTTCACTGCTACCAGTTACACACCCCTTTACAGAGTCTTGTTTCACTGCTACCAGTTACACACCCCTTTACAGAGTCTTGTTTCACTGCCACCAGTTACACACCCCTTTACAGAGTCTTGTTTCACTGCTACCAGTTACACACCCCTCTACAGTCTTGTTTCACTGCCACCAGTTACACACCCCTCTACAGAGTCACTGTCACCAGTTACACACCCCTTTACAGAGTCACTGCCACCAGTTACACACCCCTTTACAGAGTCTTGTTTCACTGCCACCAGTTACACTCCCCTTTACAGAGTCACTGTCACCAGTTACACACCCCTTTACAGAGTCACTGCCACCAGTTACACACCCCTTTACAGAGTCTTGTTTCACTGCCACCAGTTACACATCCCTTTACAGAGTCTTGTTTCACTGCCACCAGTTACACTCCCCTTTACAGAGTCACTGTCACCAGTTACACACCCCTTTACAGAGTCTTGTTTCACTGCTACCAGTTACACACCCCTTTACAGAGTCTTGTTTCACTGTCACCAGTTACACACCCCTTTACAGAGTCTTGTTTCACTGCCACCAGTTACACACCCCTTTACAGAGTCACTGTCACCAGTTACACACCCCTTTACAGAGTCTTGTTTCACTGTCACCGGTTACACACCCCTTTACAGAGTCACTGCCACCAGTTACACACCCCTTTACAGAGTCTTGTTTCACTGCCACCAGTTACACACCCCTTTACAGAGTCACTGCCACCAGTTACACACCCCTTTACCGAGTCTTTGTTTCACTGCCACTGGTTACACACCCCTTTACAGAGTCACTGTCACCAGTTACACACCCCTTTACAGAGTCACTGTCACCAGTTACACACCCCTTTACAGAGTCTTGTTTCACTGCCACCGGTTACACACCCCTTTACAGAGACTTGTTTCACTGCCACCAGTTACACACCCCTTTACAGAGTCTTGTTTCACTGCCACCAGTTACACACCCCTTTACAGAGTCTTGTTTCACTGCCACCGGTTACACACCCCTTTACAGAGTCACTGTCACCAGTTACACACCCCTTTACAGAGTCTTGTTTCACTGCTACCAGTTACACACCCCTTTACAGAGTCTTGTTTCACTGCCACTGGTTACACACCCCTTTACAGAGTCACTGTCACCAGTTACACACCCCTTTACAGAGTCACTGTCACCAGTTACACACCCCTTTACAGAGTCTTGTTTCACTGCCACCGGTTACACACCCCTTTACAGAGTCTTGTTTCACTGTCACCAGTTACACACCCCTTTACAGAGTCTTGTTTCACTGCCACCAGTTACACACCCCTTTACAGAGTCACTGCCACCAGTTACACACCCCTTTACAGAGTCTTGTTTCACTGCCACCAGTTACACACCCCTTTACAGAGTCTTGTTTCACTGCCACCAGTTACACACCCCTTTACAGAGTCACTGCCACCAGTTACACACCCCTTTACAGAGTCTTGTTTCACTGCCACCAGTTACACACCCCTTTACAGAGTCACTGCCACCAGTTACACACCCCTTTACAGAGTCTTGTTTCACTGTCACCAGTTACACACCCCTTTACAGAGTCTTGTTTCACTGTCACCAGTTACACACCCCTTTACAGAGTCTTGTTTCACTGCCACCAGTTACACACCCCTTTACAGAGTCTTGTTTCACTGCCACCAGTTACACACCCCTTTACAGAGTCACTGCCACCAGTTACACACCCCTTTACAGAGTATTGTTTCACTGTCACCAGTTACACACCCCTTTACAGAGTCACTGCCACCAGTTACACACCCCTTTACAGAGTCTTGTTTCACTGTCACCAGTTACACACCCCTTTACAGAGTCTTGTTTCACTGCCACCAGTTACACACCCCTTTACAGAGTCTTGTTTCACTGCCACCAGTTACACACCCCTTTACAGAGTCTTGTTTCACTGCCACCGGTTACACACCCCTTTACAGAGTCACTGTCACCAGTTACACACCCCTTTACAGAGTCTTGTTTCACTGCCACCGGTTACACACCCCTTTACAGAGTCACTGTCACCAGTTACACACCCCTTTACAGAGTCACTGTCACCAGTTACAAACCCCTTTACAGAGTCTTGTTTCACTGCCACCAGTTACACACCCCTTTACAGAGTCTTGTTTCACTGCCACCAGTTACACGCCCCTTTACAGAGTCACTGTCACCAGTTACACACCCCTTATAGAGTCTTGTTTCACTGTCACCAGTTACACACCCCTTTACAGAGTCTTGTTTCACTGCCACCGGTTACACACCCCTTTACAGAGTCTTGTTTCACTGCTACCAGTTACACACCCCTTTACAGAGTCACTGCCACCAGTTACACACCCCTTTACAGAGTCTTGTTTCACTGCCACCGGTTACACACCCCTTTACAGAGTCTTGTTTCACTGCCACCAGTTACACACCCCTTTACAGAGTCACTGCCACCAGTTACACACCCCTTTACAGAGTATTGTTTCACTGTCACCAGTTACACACCCCTTTACAGAGTCACTGCCACCAGTTACACACCCCTTTACAGAGTCTTGTTTCACTGTCACCAGTTACACACCCCTTTACAGAGTCACTGCCACCAGTTACACACCCCTTTACAGAGTCTTGTTTCACTGCCACCAGTTACACACCCCTTTACAGAGTCTTGTTTCACTGCCACCGGTTACACACCCCTTTACAGAGTCACTGTCACCAGTTACACACCCCTTTACAGAGTCTTGTTTCACTGCTACCAGTTACACACCCCTTTACAGAGTCTTGTTTCACTGCCACCGGTTACACACCCCTTTACAGAGTCACTGCCACCAGTTACACACCCCTTTACAGAGTCACTGTCACCAGTTACACACCCCTTTACAGAGTCACTGTCACCAGTTACAAACCCCTTTACAGAGTCTTGTTTCACTGCCACCAGTTACACACCCCTTTACAGAGTCTTGTTTCACTGTCACCAGTTACACACCCCTTTACAGAGTCTTGTTTCACTGTCACCAGTTACACACCCCTTTACAGAGTCTTGTTTCACTGCCACCAGTTACACACCCCTTTACAGAGTCTTGTTTCACTGCCACCGGTTACACACCCCTTCACAGAGTCACTGTCACCAGTTACACACCCCTTTACAGAGTCTTGTTTCACTGTCACCAGTTACACACCCCTTTACAGAGTCTTGCTTCACTGCCACCAGTTACACACCCCTTTACAGAGTCTTGTTTCACTGCCACCGGTTACACACCCCTTTACAGAGTCTTGTTTCACTGCCACCAGTTACACACCCCTTTACAGAGTCACTGTCACCAGTTACACACCCCTTATAGAGTCTTGTTTCACTGCTACCAGTTACACACCCCTTTACAGAGTCTTGTTTCACTGCCACCAGTTACACACCCCTTATAGAGTCTTGTTTCACTGCCACCAGTTACACACCCCTTTACAGAGTCTTGTTTCACTGCTACCAGTTACACACCCCTTTACAGAGTCACTGTCACCAGTTACACACCCCTTTACAGAGTCTTGTTTCACTGCTACCAGTTACACACCCCTTTACAGAGTCACTGTCACCAGTTACACACCCCTTTACAGAGTCTTGTTTCACTGCCACCAGTTACACACCCCTTTACAGAGTCACTGCCACCAGTTACACACCCCTTTACAGAGTCACTGCTACCAGTTACACACCCCTTTACAGAGTCACTGCCACCAGTTACACACCCCTTTACAGAGTCACTGCCACCAGTTACACACCCCTTTACAGAGTCTTGTTTCACTGCCACCAGTTACACACCCCTCTACAGAGTCTTGTTTCACTGTCACCAGTTACACACCCCTTTACAGAGTCACTGCCACCAGTTACACACCCCTTTACAGAGTCACTGCCACCAGTTACACACCCCTTTACAGAGTCTTGTTTCACTGCCACCAGTTACACACCCCTCTACAGAGTCTTGTTTCACTGCCACCAGTTACACAGTCCTTTACAGAGTCTTGTTTCACTGTCACCAGTTACACACACCTTTACAGAGTCTTGTTTCACTGCCACCAGTTACACACCCCTTTACAGAGTCTTGTTTCACTGCCACCAGTTACACACCCCTCTACAGAGTCTTGTTTCACTGTCACCGGTTACACACCCCTTACAGCCCTTTTTTAACCTGTAGACCGATATGCAGTACCAATCAAATGTATTTCCAGCGGTTAACCATTAACATTCCTAAGACTAACCAGAAGTGTTGGTGGCGACCAACCAGAAGTTAGTTACATACAGAACAGTTTTGGTGGAGACCAACCAGAAGTTAGTTACATACAGGACAGTTTTGATGGAGACCAACTAGAAGTTAGTTACATACAGGACAGTGTTGGTGGAGACCAACTAGAAGTTAGTTACATACAGGACAGTGTTGGTGGAGACCAACTAGAAGTTAGTTATATACAGGACAGTTTTGGTGGAGACCAACTAGAAGTTAGTTACATACAGGACAGTTTTGGTGGAGACCAACTAGAAGTTAGTTACATACAGAACAGTTTTGGTGGAGACCAACCAGAAGTTAGTTACATACAGGACAGTTTTGGTGGAGACCAACCAGAAGTTAATTACATACAGGACAGTTTTGGATGAGACCAACCAGAAGTTAGTTACATACAGGACAGTGTTGGTGGAGACCAACTAGAAGTTAGTTACATACAGAACAGTGTTGGTGGAGACCAAGTAGAAGTTAGTTACATACAGAACAGTGTTGGTGGAGACCAAGTAGAAGTTAGTTACATACAGAACAGTGTTGGTGGAGACCAAGTAGAAGTTAGTTACATACAGGACAGTTTTGGATGAGACCAACCAGAAGTTAGTTACATACAGGACAGTGTTGGTGGAGACCAAGTAGAAGTTAGTTACATACAGAACAGTGTTGGTGGAGACCAAGTAGAAGTTAGTTACATACAGGACAGTGTTGGTGGAGACCAAGTAGAAGTTAATTACATACAGAACAGTGTTGGTGGAGACCAAACAGAAATTGAATATTAAACCCTTTATTAAACCTTAAACCTAATTTCTCCTCCTCCTCCCCTCTGTGCCTTTCCATTCCTCCTCCTCCCTCCTCTTCCTCTCCTCCTCCTCTGTAGCTGTACATGGTTCGTACCATGCTGGAGTCTCTGATAGCTGATAAAAGTGGTTCTAAGAAGACTCTCCGCAGCTGTCTGGAGGGACCCACCATCATGGACATGGAGAAGTTCCACAGAGAGTCCTTCTTCTATACTCACCTGCTCAACTTCAGCGGTAAGGAGACCGGTAGAGACATACTTCAGCGGTAAGGAGACCGGTAGAGACAGACTTCAGGGGTAAGGAGACCGGTAGAGACAGACTTCAGGGGTAAGGAGACCGGTAGAGACAGACTTCAGCGGTAAGGAGACCGGTAGAGACAGACTTCAGCGGTAAGGAGACCGGTAGAGACAGACTTCAGGGGTAAGGAGACCAGTAGAGACAGACTTCAGCGGTAAGGAGACCGGTAGAGACAGACTTCAGCGGTAAGGAGACCGGTAGAGACAGACTTCAGGGGTAAGGAGACCGTTAGAGACAGACTTCAGCGGTAAGGAGACCGGTAGAGACAGACTTCAGCGGTAAGGAGACCGGTAGAGACAGACTTCAGGGGTAAGGAGACCGGTAGAGACAGACTTCAGCGGTAAGGAGACCGGTAGAGACAGAGTCTACATCCCAAATGGCACCACTTTAGACCAGCGGACATAGGATGATGCAGCCGGTACCTCCTGCTCCCCCTGTCCCCTCTCTAACCCTCTGTCCCCTCTCTAACCCTCTGTCCCCTCTCTAACCCTCTGTCCCCTCGCTAACCCTCTGTCCCCTCTCTACCCCTAACCCTCCGTCTGTCCCCCCCCAACCCTCTGTCCCCTCTCTAACCCTCTGTCCCCTCTCTACCCCTAACCCTCCGTCTGTCCCCCCAGAACCCTCTGTCCCCTCTCTAACCCTCTGTCCCCTCTCTAACCCTCTGTCCCCTCTCTAACCCTCCGTCCCCTCTAACTCTCCGTCCCCTCTAACCCTCTGTCCCCTCTAACCCTCTGTCCCCTCCCTAACCCTCTGTCCCCTCCCTAACCCTCTGTCCCCTCTCTAACCCCCTGTCCCCTCTCTAACCCTTTGTCCCCTCCCTAACCCCCTGTCCCCTCTCTAACCCTCTGTCCCCTCCCTAACAGAGACCCTACAGCAGTGCTGTGACCTGTCTCAGCTGTGGTTCAGAGAGTTCTTCCTGGAGCTGACCATGGGTGGCAGGATCCAGTTCCCCATCGAGATGTCCATGCCCTGGATCCTCACAGACCACATACTGGAGACCAAGGAGGCCTCTATGATGGAGTAAGACACTGTTTAGACCACTATGTGTGTCCGTTCATCTGTCCGTCCCCTGTAACCTCAAGGAGGCCTCTATGATGGAGTAAGACACCATGTTAGAGCAGTGTGTGTGTGTGTGTGTGTGTGTCCGTCTGACACACACTCCTGTTGGGCGGTTTCCCGATGTTCATACCGTCAACTAAAATAAATGAATTGTGAAGGCAGGCAGTCTCATCAAGTTATACATATACAGGTAGGAGCCACATGTCATTTCAAAATAAATCTAACTTTGTCTCCTTCACCCAAATCCAGATAGCTGGTGTTCTTAAAGAACTGTAAAATCTGGACCCCTACAAATAAGCAGGGCTAGACAATCTGGACCCCTAAAAATCAGCAGGGCTAGACAATCTGGACCCCTACAAATCAGCAGGGCTAGACAATCTGGACCCCTACAAATCAGCAGGGCTAGACAATCTGGACCCCTACATATCAGCAGGGCTAGACAATCTGGACCCCTACATATCAGGTGGGCTAGACAATCTGGACCCCTACAAATCAGCTGGGCTAGACAATCTGGACCCCTACAAATAAGCAGGGCTAGACAATCTGGACCCCTACAAATCAGCAGGGCTAGACAATCTGGACCCCTACAAATCAGCAGGGCTAGACAATCTGGACCCCTACATATCAGCTGGGCTAGACAATCTGGACCCCTACAAATCAGCTGGGCTAGACAATCTGTACCCCTACAAATCAGCTGGGCTAGACAATCTGGACCCCTACAAATCAGCAGGACTAGACAATCTGGACCCCTACAAATCAGCAGGGCTAGACAATCTGGACCCCTACAAATCAGCTGGGCTAGACAATCTGGACCCCTACAAATCAGCAGGTTTAGACAGTCTGGACCCCTACAAATCTGCAGGACTAGACAATCTGGACCCCTACAAATCAGCTGGGCTAGACAATCTGGACCCCTACAAATCAGCTGGGCTAGACAATCTGGACCCCTACAAATCAGCAGGGCTAGACAATCTGGACCCCTACAAATCAGCAGGGCTAGACAATCTGGACCCCTACATATCAGCAGGGCTAGACAATCTGGACCCCTACAAATCAGCTGGGCTAGACAATCTGGACCCCTACAAATCAGCAGGGCTAGACAATCTGGACCCCTACAAATCAGCTGGGCTAGACAATCTGGACCCCTACAAATCAGCAGGGCTAGACAATCTGGACCCCTACAAATCAGCAGGGCTAGACAATCTGGACCCCTACAAATCAGCTGGGCTAGACAATCTGGACCCCTACATATCAACTGGGCTAGACAATCTGGACCCCTACAAATCAGCTGGGCTAGACAATCTGGACCCCTACAAATCAGCCGGGCTAGACAATCTGGACCCCTACAAATCAGCAGGACTAGACAATCTGGACCCCTACAAATCAGCTGGGCTAGACAATCTGGACCCCTACAAATCAGCAGGGCTAGACAATCTGGACCCCTACAAATCAGCTGGGCTAGACAATCTGGACCCCTACAAATCAGCTGGGCTAGACAATCTGGACCCCTACAAATCAGCAGGACTAGACAATCTGGGCCCCTACAAATCAGCAGGGCTAGACAATCTGGACCCCTACAAATCAGCTGGGCTAGACAATCTGGACCCCTACAAATCAGCTGGGCTAGACAATCTGGACCCCTACAAATCAGCAGGACTAGACAATCTGGACCCCTACAAATCAGCTGGGCTAGACAATCTGGACCCCTACAAATCAGCAGGACTAGACAATCTGGACCCCTACAAATCAGCAGGGCTAGACAATCTGGACCCCTACAAATCAGCCGGGCTAGACAATCTGGATCCCTACAAATCAGCTGGACTAGACAATCTGGACCCCTACAAATCAGCTGGGCTAGACAATCTGGACCCCTACAAATCAGCAGGGCTAGACAATCTGGACCCCTACAAATCAGCTGGGCTAGACAATCTGGACCCCTACATATCAACTGGGCTAGACAATCTGGACCCCTACAAATCAGCTGGGCTAGACAATCTGGACCCCTACAAATCAGCCGGGCTAGACAATCTGGACCCCTACAAATCAGCAGGACTAGACAATCTGGACCCCTACAAATCAGCAGGACTAGACAATCTGGACCCCTACAAATCAGCTGGGCTAGACAATCTGGACCCCTACAAATCAGCAGGGCTAGACAATCTGGACCCCTACAAATCAGCTGGGCTAAACAATCTGGACCCCTACAAATCAGCTGGGCTAGACAATCTGGACCCCTACAAATCAGCTGGGCTAGACAATCTGGACCCCTACAAATCAGCAGGACTAGACAATCTGGACCCCTACAAATCAGCAGGGCTAGACAATCTGGACCCCTACAAATCAGCCGGGCTAGACAATCTGGATCCCTACAAATCAGCTGGACTAGACAATCTGGACCCCTACAAATCAGCTGGACTAGAAAATCTGGACCCCTACAAATCAGCAGGACTAGACAATATGGACCCCTACAAATCAGCAGGGCTAGACAATCTGGACCCCTACAAATCAGCTGGGCTAGACAATCTGGACCCCTACAAATCAGCCGGACTAGACAATCTGGACCCCTACAAATCAGCCGGGCTAGACAATCTGGACCCCTACATATCAGCAGGGCTAGACAATCTGGACCCCTACAAATCAGCCGGGCTAGACAATCTGGACCCCTACAAATCAGCCGGGCTAGACAATCTGGACCCCTACAAATCAGCTGGGCTAGACAATCTGGACCCCTACATATCAGCTGGGCTAGACAATCTGTACCCCTACAAATCAGCAGGACTAGACAATCTGGACCCTCTCTTTCTAAAATGATCTGCCAAAATTGTTGCAACCCCTTTTACCAGCCTGTTCAACCTCTCTTTCGTATCGTCTGAGATCCCCAAAGATTGGAAAGCTGCCGCGGTCATCCCCCTCTTCAAAGGGGGAGACACTCTAGACCCAAACTGCTACAGACCTATATCTAGTGATTCTCTGATCCACCTCTACGCAGACGACACCATTCTGTATACTTCTGGCCCTTCTTTGGACACTGTGTTAACTAACCTCCAGACAGGCTTCAATGCCATACAACTCTCCTTCCGTGGCCTCCAACGGCTCTTAAATACAAGTAAAACTAAATGCATGCTCTTCAATCGATTGATGCCCACACCTGCCCGCCCGTCCAGCATCACTACTCTGGACGGCTCTGACTTGAATATGAATATGTAGACAACTACAAATACCTAGGTGTCTGGTTAGACTATGAACTCTTCTTCCAGACTCACATTAAGCATCTCCAATCCAAAATTAAATCTAGAATCAGCTTCCTATTTCGCAACAAAGCATCCTTCACTCATGCTGCCAAACATACCCTCGTAAAACTGACTATCCTACCGATCCTTGACTTCAGCGATGTCATCTATAAAATAGCCTCCAACACTCTACTCAGCAAATTGGATGTAGTCTATCACAGTGCCATCCGTTTTGTCACCAAATCCCCATATACTACCCACTACTGCGACCTGTACACTCTCGTTGTTTGGCCCTCACTTCATACTCGTCGCCAAACCCACTGGCTACAGGTTATCTACAAGTCTCTGCTAGGTAAAGCCCCGCCTTATCTCACTGGTCACCATAGCAGCACCCACTCGTAGCACGCGCTCCAGCAGGTATATCTCACTGGTCACCATAGCAGCACCCACTCATAGCACGCGCTCCAGCAGGTATATCTCACTGATCATCCCCAAAGCCAATTCCTCCTTTGGCCGCCTTTCCTTCCAGTTCTCTGCTGCCAATGACTGGAACGAATTGCAAAAAATCCCTGAAGCTGGAGACTCATATCTCCCTCACTAACTTTAAGCATCAGCTGTCAGAGCAGCTCACAGATCACTGCACCTGTACATAGCACATCTGTAAACAGCCCATCCAACTACTTCATCCTCATATTGTATTTATTTATTCATCTTGCTCCTTTGCAACCCAGTATCTGTGCCAGCACATTCATCTTCTGCACATCTATCACTCCAGTGTTTAATTGGTATATTGTAATTACTTCACCATCATGGCCTATTTAGTGCCTTACCTCCCTTATCTTACCTCATTTGCACACACTGTTTATAGACTTTTTATATTGTATTATTGACTGTATGTTTGTTTTACTCCATGTGTAACTCTGTGTTGTCTGTTCACACTGCTATGCTTTATCTTGGCCAGGTCGCAGTTGTAAATGGGAACTTGTTCTCAACTAGCCTACCTGGTTAAATAAAGGTGAAATTAATTAATGAATTAAAAAACTGTGAAATATTTACTTACCCTTAACCAACAAAGCAGTTCAAGAAAGAGTTAAGAAAATATTTACTGAATAAACTAAAGTAAAAAAAATATAAAAAGTAACAGAATAAAATAAAAATAACAAGGCTATATACAAGGGCTACCGGTACCGAGTCAATGTGTGGGAGTACAGGTTAGTCGAGGTCATTTGTACATGTAGGTAGAGATAAAGTGACTAGACAATAAATAGTGAGTAGCAGCAGTGTAAAGACAAAGGGGTGTCAATGTAAATGGTCCGTGTGGCCATTTGATTAAATGTTCAGCAGTCATATGGCTTGGGGATAGAAGATGTTAAGGAGCTTTTTGGACCTAGACTTGGCACTCCGGTACCGCTTGCTGTACGGTAGCAGAGAAAACAGTCTATGACTAGGGTGACTGGAGTCTTTGACATTATTATATAGGTCCTGGATTGCAGGAAGTTTGGCCCCAGTGATGTACTGGGCCGTTCGCACTACCCTCTGTAGTGCCTAACGGTCAGATGCCGAGCAGTTGCCGTACCAGGCGATGATGCAACAGGTCAGGATGCTCTCGATGGTGCAGCTGTAGAACTTTTTGAGGATCTGAGGACCCATGCCAAATCTTTTCAGTCTCCTGCCCTCTTCACGACTGTCTTGGTGTGTTTGGACCATGATAGTTTGTTGGTGATCTGGACACCAAGGAACTTGAAACTCTCGACCCGCTCCACTGCTCGGCCCTCTTTTTCCTGTAGTCCATGATCATCTCCTTTGTCTTGATCATGTTGAGGGAGAGGTTGTCTGACAAAATCTATGTCCTGTCTTCTCTCATTGCTACAAAATGAAATGTATTTTTTGTCCTCCAGGTATGTGCTGTATCCTCTGGACCTCTATAATGACAGTGCCCACTACGCCCTGACCAAGTTCAAGAAGCAGTTCCTCTATGATGAGATAGAAGCAGAGGTAACTAGTTCACCATTAGACTAGTCATCACTACAGCAGAGGTATGTAGTTCACTATTAGACTAGTCATCACTACAGCAGAGGTAAGTAGTTCACCATTAGACTAGTCATCACTACAGCAGAGGTAACTAGTTCACCATTAGACTAGTGATCACTACAGCAGAGGTAACTAGTTCACCATTAGACTTGTCATCAATACAGCAGAGGTAACTAGTTCACCATTAGACTAGTCATCACTACAGCAGAGGTAACTAGTTCATCATTAGACTTGTCATCACTACATGAGTCTTGATCATTAATGCCCATGTCTTTGTTCCTTGATTCTTGCAGGTCAACCTGTGTTTTGATCAGTTTGTCTACAAGCTGGCTGATCAGATATTTGCCTACTACAAGATTCTAGCTGGAAGGTACGTGGACTATATCAACGAGAGGTCGACTAGTAACCTAAATACTAGAGGTCGACTAGTAACCTAAATACTAGAGGTCGACTAGTAACCTAAATACTAGAGGTCGACTAGTAACCTAAATACTAGAGGTCGACTAGTAACCTAAATACAAGAGGTCGACTAGTAACCTAAATACTGGAGGTCGACTAGTAACCTAAATACTAGAGGTCGACTAGTAACCTAAATACTAGAGGTCGACTAGTAACCTAAATACTAGAGGTCGACTAGTAACCTAAATACTAGAGGTCGACTAGTAACCTAAATACTAGAGGTCGACTAGTAACCTAAATACTAGAGGTCGACTAGTAACCTAAATACTAGAGGTCGACTAGTAACCTAAATACTAGAGGGTGACTAGTAACCTAAATACTAGAGGCCGACTAGTAACCTAAATACTAGAGGTCGACTCGTAACCTAAATACTAGAGGTCGACTCGTAACCTAAATACTGGAGGTCGACTAGTAACCTAAATACTGGAGGTCGACTAGTAACCTAAATACTAGAGGTCGACTAGTAACCTAAATACTAGAGGTCGACTAGTAACCTAAATTCTAGAGGTCGACTAGTAACCTAAATACTGGAGGTCGACTAGTAACCTAAATACTAGAGGTCGACTAGTAACCTAAATACTAGAGGTCGACTAGTAACCTAAATACTAGAGGTCGACTAGCAACCTAAATACTAGAGGTCGACTAGCAACCTAAATACTAGAGGTCGACTAGCAACCTAAATACTAGAGGTCGACTAGCAACCTAAATACTAGAGGTCGACTAGTAACCTAAATACTAGAGGTCGACTAGCAACCTAAATACTAGAGGTCGACTAGCAACCTAAATACTAGAGGTCGACTAGCAACCTAAATACTAGAGGTCGACTAGTAACCTAAATACTAGAGGTTGACTAGTAACCTAAATACTAGAGGTCGACTAGTAACCTAAATACTAGAGGTCGACTAGTAACCTAAATACTGGAGGTCGACTAGTAACCTAAATACTGGAGGTCGACTAGTAACCTAAATACTGGAGGTCGACTAGTAACCTAAATACTGGAGGTCGACTAGTAACCTAAATACTAGAGGTCGACTAGTAACCTAAATACTAGAGGTCGACTAGTAACCTAAATACTAGAGGCCGACTAGTAACCTAAATACTAGAGGTCGACTCGTAACCTAAATACTAGAGGTCGACTCGTAACCTAAATACTGGAGGTCGACTAGTAACCTAAATACCGGAGGTCGACTAGTAACCTAAATACTAGAGGTCGACTAGTAACCTAAATTCTAGAGGTCGACTAGTAACCTAAATACTGGAGGTCGACTAGTAACCTAAATACTAGAGGTCGACTAGTAACCTAAATACTAGAGGTCGACTAGTAACCTAAATACTAGAGGTCGACTAGTAACCTAAATACTAGAGGTCGACTAGTAACCTAAATACTAGAGGTCGACTAGTAACCTAAATACTAGAGGTCGACTAGTAACCTAAATACTAGAGGCCGACTAGTAACCTAAATACTAGAGGTCGACTAGCAACCTAAATACTAGAGGTCGACTAGCAACCTAAATACTAGAGGTCGACTAGCAACCTAAATACTAGTGGTCGACTAGCAACCTAAATACTAGAGGTCGACTAGCAACCTAAATACTAGAGGTCGACTAGTAACCTAAATACTAGAGGTCGACTAGCAACCTAAATACTAGAGGTCGACTAGCAACCTAAATACTAGAGGTCGACTAGCAACCTAAATACTAGAGGTCGACTAGTAACCTAAATACTAGAGGTCGACTAGCAACCTAAATACTAGAGGTCGACTAGCAACCTAAATACTAGAGGTCGACTAGCAACCTAAATACTAGAGGTCGACTAGCAACCTAAATACTAGAGGTCGACTAGTAACCTAAATACTAGAGGTCGACTAGTAACCTAAATACTGGAGGTCGACTAGTAACCTAAATACTGGAGGTCGACTAGTAACCTAAATACTGGAGGTCGACTAGTAACCTAAATACTGGAGGTCGACTAGTAACCTAAATACTAGAGGTCGACTAGTAACCTAAATACTAGAGGTCGACTAGTAACCTAAATACTGGAGGTCGACTAGCAACCTAAATACTAGAGGTCGACTAGCAACCTAAATACTAGAGGTCGACTAGCAACCTAAATACTAGAGGTCGACTAGCAACCTAAATACTAGTGGTCGACTAGCAACCTAAATACTAGAGGTCGACTAGCAACCTAAATACTAGAGGTCGACTAGTAACCTAAATACTAGAGGTCGACTAATTATGATTTTTCAACGCTGATACCGTTTATTGGAGGACCAAAAAAAGCCGATACCGATTAATCGACTAATTTAAATAAAATAAAAAAGTATATATTTGTAATAATGATAATTACAACAATACTGAATGAACAATGAACACTTTTATTTTAACTTAATATAATACATAAATAAATAATGAAACATGTTCAATTTGGTTTAAATAATGAAAAAATAAATAGTTGGAGAAGAAAGTAAAAGTGCAATATGTGCCATGTAAGAAAGCTAATGTTTAAGTTCCTTGCTCAGAACATGAGAACATATGAAAGCTGGTGTAACGGATGTGAAACGGCTAGCTTAGTTAGCGTGGGCGCTAAATAGCGTTTCAATCAGTGACGTCACTTGCTCTGAGACCTTGAAGTAGTAGTTCCCCTTGCTCTGCAAGGGCCGCGGCTTTTGTGGAGCGATGGGTAACGACGCTTCGTAGGTGTCAGTTGTTGATGTGTGCAGAAGGTCCCTGGTTCGCGCCCGGGTATGGGCGAGGGGACGGTCTAAACTTGTACTGTTACACTGGTGGTTCAATATTCCCAGGTAAGAAGTTTTAGGTTGTAGTTATTATAGGACTATTTCTCTCTATAACATGTGTATTTCATATACCTTTGACTATTGGATGTTCTAATAGGCACTTTAGTATTGCCAGCCTAATCTCAGGAGTTGATAGGCTTGAAGTCATAAACAGCCCTGTGATTCAAGCATTGAATGAATGCTTACAAGCCTGCTGCTGTCTACCACCGCTCAGTCAGACTGCTCTATCAAATATCAAATCATAGACTTATTTATAACATAATAAACACAGAAATACAAGCCTTAGGTCATTAATATGGTCAAATCCAGAAACTATCATTTTGAAAACAAGACGTTTATTATTTCAGTGAAATAAGGAACCGTTCCGTATTTAACTAACGGGTGGCATCCATCAGTCTAAATATTCCTGTTACATTGCGCAACCTTCAATGTTGTGTCATAATTACGTAAAATTCTGGCAAATTAGTTTGCAATGAGCCAGGCTGCCAAACTGTTGCATATACCCTGACTCTGCGTGCAATGAACGCAAGAGAAGTGACAATTTCACCTGGTTAATATCGCCTGCTAACCTGGATTTCTTTTAGCTAAATATGTAGGTTTAAAAATATATACTTCTGTGTATTGATTTTAAGAAATGCATTGATGTTTATGGTTAGGTACATTGATGGTTAGGTACATTGATGTTTATGGTTAGGTACATTGGTGTTTATGGTTAGGTACATTGGTGTTTATGGTTAGGTACATTGATGGTTAGGTACATTGGTGTTTATGGTTAGTTACATTGATGTTTATGGTTAGGTACATTGATGGTTAGGTACATTGATGTTTATGGTTAGGTACATTGATGTTTATGGTTAGGTACACTGGTGTTTATGGTTAGGTACATTGATGGTTAGGTACATTGGTGTTTATGGTTAGGTACATTGATGTTTATGGTTAGGTACATTGGTGTTTATGGTTAGGTACATTGGTGTTTATGGTTAGGTACATTGGTGTTTATGGTTAGGTACATTGGTGTTTATGGTTAGGTACATTGATGGTTAGGTACATTGGTGTTTATGGTTAGGTACATTGGTGTTTATGGTTAGGTACATTGGTGTTTATGGTTAGGTACATTGGTGTTTATGGTTAGGTACATTGGTGTTTATGGTTAGGTACATTGGTGTTTATGGTTAGGTACATTGATGGTTAGGTACATTGATGTTTATGGTTAGGTACATTGATGTTTATGGTTAGGTACATTGGTGTTTATGGTTAGGTACATTGGTGTTTATGGTTAGGTACATTGGTGTTTATGGTTAGGTACATTGGTGTTTATGGTTAGGTACATTGATGGTTAGGTACATTGATGGTTAGGTACATTGATGTTTATGGTTAGGTACATTGATGTTTATGGTTAGGTACATTGATGTTTATGGTTAGGTACATTGATGGTTAGGTACATTGATGTTTATGGTTAGGTACATTGGTGTTTATGGTTAGGTACATTGATGGTGAGGTACATTGGTGTTTATGGTTAGGTACATTGATGGTTAGGTACATTGGTGTTTATGGTTAGGTACATTGATGGTGAGGTACATTGGTGTTTATGGTTAGGTACATTGATGGTTAGGTACATTGATGGTTAGGTACATTGGTGTTTATGGTTAGGTACATTGATGGTTAGGTACATTGATGGTTAGGTACATTGATGTTTCTGGTTGGGTACATTGGTGTTTGTGGTTAGGTACATTGGTGTTTATTGTTAGGTACATTGGTGTTTATGGTTAGGTACATTGGTGTTTATGGTTAGGTACATTGATGGTTAGGTACATTGGTGTTTATGGTTAGATACATTGATGTTTATGGTTAGGTACATTGATGGTTAGGTACATTGGTGTTTATGGTTAGGTACATTGATGGTTAGGTACATTGGTGTTTATGGTTAGGTACATTGGTGTTTATGGTTAGGTACATTGATGTTTATGGTTAGGTACATTGATGGTTAGGTACATTGATGTTTATGGTTAGGTACATTGGTGTTTATGGTTAGGTACATTGGTGTTTATGGTTAGGTACATTGATGGTTAGGTACATTGGTGTTTATGGTTAGTTACATTGATGTTTATGGTTAGGTACATTGATGGTTAGGTACATTGATGTTTATGGTTAGGTACATTGATGTTTATGGTTAGGTACATTGGTGTTTATGGTTAGGTACATTGGTGTTTATGGTTAGGTACATTGGTGTTTATGGTTAGGTACATTGATGGTTAGGTACATTGATGTTTATGGTTAGGTACATTGATGTTTATGGTTAGGTACATTGATGTTTATGGTTAGGTACATTGATGGTGAGGTACATTGGTGTTTATGGTTAGGTACATTGATGGTTAGGTACATTGGTGTTTATGGTTAGGTACATTGATGGTGAGGTACATTGGTGTTTATGGTTAGGTACATTGATGGTTAGGTACATTGATGGTTAGGTACATTGGTGTTTATGGTTAGGTACATTGATGTTTCTGGTTGGGTACATTGGTGTTTATGGTTAGGTACATTGGTGTTTATGGTTAGGTACATTGATGGTTAGGTACATTGGTGTTTATGGTTAGATACATTGATGTTTATGGTTAGGTACATTGATGGTTAGGTACATTGGTGTTTATGGTTAGGTACATTGATGGTTAGGTACATTGGTGTTTATGGTTAGGTACATTGGTGTTTATTGTTAGGTACATTGATGTTTATGGTTAGGTACATTGATGGTTAGGTACATTGATGTTTATGGTTAGGTACATTGATGTTTATGGTTAGGTACATTGATGGTTAGGTACATTGATGTTTATGGTTAGGTACATTGATGGTTAGGTACATTGGTGTTTATGGTTAGGTACATTGGTGTTTATGGTTAGGTACATTGGTGTTTATGGTTAGGTACATTGGTGTTTATGGTTAGGTACATTGGTGTTTATAGTTAGGTACATTGATGTTTATTGTTAGTTACATTGGTGTTTATGGTTAGGTACATTGGTGTTTATGGTTAGGTACATTGGTGTTTATGGTTAGGTACATTGGTGTTTATGGTTAGGTACATTGATGGTTAGGTACATTGGTGTTTATGGTTAGTTACATTGGTGTTTATGGTTAGGTACATTGGTGTTTATGTTTAGGTACATTGATGGTTAGGTACATTGATGGTTAGGTACATTGGTGTTTATGGTTAGGTACATTGATGTTTATTGTTGGGTACATTGGTGTTTATGGTTAGGTACATTGGTGTTTATGGTTAGGTACATTGATGTTTATGGTTAGGTACATTGGTGTTTATGGTTAGGTACATTGATGGTTAGGTACATTGATGGTTAGGTACATTGATGTTAATGGTTAGGTACATTGATGGTTAGGTACATTGGTGTTTATGGTTAGGTACATTGGTGTTTATGGTTAGGTACATTGGTGTTTATGGTTAGGTACATTGGTGTTTATGGTTAGGTACATTGATGGTTAGGTACATTGGTGTTTATGGTTAGGTACATTGATGGTTAGGTACATTGGTGTTTATGGTTAGGTACATTGATGTTTATGGTTAGGTACATTGATGGTTAGGTACATTGATGTTTATGGTTAGGTACATTGATGTTTATGGTTAGTTACATTGGTGTTTATGGTTAGGTACATTGGTGTTTATGGTGAGGTACATTGATGGTTAGGTACATTGATGTTTATGGTTAGTTACATTGGTGTTTATGGTTAGGTACATTGGTGTTTATGGTTAGGTACATTGATGGTTAGGTACATTGATGTTTATGGTTAGTTACATTGGTGTTTATGGTTAGGTACATTGGTGTTTATGGTTAGGTACATTGATGATTAGGTACATTGGTGTTTATGGTTAGGTACATTGATGTTTATGGTTAGGTACATTGATGGTTAGGTACATTGATGTTTATGGTTAGGTACATTGATGTTTATGGTTAGTTACATTGGTGTTTATGGTTAGGTACATTGGTGTTTATGGTTAGGTACATTGATGGTTAGGTACATTGATGTTTATGGTTAGTTACATTGGTGTTTATGGTTAGGTACATTGGTGTTTATGGTTAGGTACATTGATGGTTAGGTACATTGATGTTTATGGTTAGGTACATTGATGGTTAGGTACATTGGTGTTTATGGTTAGGTACATTGGTGTTTATGGTTAGGTACATTGGTGTTTATGGTTAGGTACATTGGTGTTTATAGTTAGGTACATTGATGTTTATTGTTAGTTACATTGGTGTTTATGGTTAGGTACATTGGTGTTTATGGTTAGGTACATTGGTGTTTATGGTTAGGTACATTGGTGTTTATGGTTAGGTACATTGATGGTTATGTTTAGGTACATTGATGGTTAGGTACATTGATGGTTAGGTACATTGGTGTTTATGGTTAGGTACATTGATGTTTATTGTTGGGTACATTGGTGTTTATGGTTAGGTACATTGGTGTTTATGGTTAGGTACATTGATGTTTATGGTTAGGTACATTGATGTTTATGGTTAGGTACATTGGTGTTTATGGTTAGGTACATTGATGGTTAGGTACATTGATGGTTAGGTACATTGATGTTAATGGTTAGGTACATTGATGGTTAGGTACATTGGTGTTTATGGTTAGGTACATTGGTGTTTATGGTTAGGTACATTGGTGTTTATGGTTAGGTACATTGGTGTTTATGGTTAGGTACATTGATGGTTAGGTACATTGGTGTTTATGGTTAGGTACATTGATGGTTAGGTACATTGGTGTTTATGGTTAGGTACATTGATGTTTATGGTTAGGTACATTGATGGTTAGGTACATTGATGTTTATGGTTAGGTACATTGATGTTTATGGTTAGTTACATTGGTGTTTATGGTTAGGTACATTGGTGTTTATGGTTAGGTACATTGATGGTTAGGTACATTGATGTTTATGGTTAGTTACATTGGTGTTTATGGTTAGGTACATTGGTGTTTATGGTTAGGTACATTGATGGTTAGGTACATTGATGTTTATGGTTAGTTACATTGGTGTTTATGGTTAGGTACATTGGTGTTTATGGTTAGGTACATTGATGATTAGGTACATTGGTGTTTATGGTTAGGTACATTGATGTTTATGGTTAGGTACATTGATGGTTAGGTACATTGATGTTTATGGTTAGGTACATTGATGTTTATGGTTAGTTACATTGGTGTTTATGGTTAGGTACATTGGTGTTTATGGTTAGGTACATTGATGGTTAGGTACATTGATGTTTATGGTTAGTTACATTGGTGTTTATGGTTAGGTACATTGGTGTTTATGGTTAGGTACATTGATGGTTAGGTACATTGGTGTTTATGGTTAGTTACATTGGTGTTTATGGTTAGGTACATTGATGGTTAGGTACATTGGTGTTTATGGTTAGTTACATTAGTGTTTATGGTTAGGTACATTGGTGTTTATGGTTAGGTACATTGATGTTTAGGTACATTGGTGTTTATGGTTAGGTACATTGGTGTTTATGGTTAGGTACATTGATGTTTATGGTTAGGTACATTGATGTTTATGGTTAGGTACATTGGTGTTTATGGTTAGGTACATTGGTGTTTATGGTTAGGTACATTGATGTTTATGGTTAGGTACATTGGTGTTTATGGTTAGGTACATTGGTGTTTATGGTTAGGTACATTGGTGTTTATGGTTAGGTACATTGATGGTTAGGTACATTGGTGTTTATGGTTAGGTACATTGGTGTTTATGGTTAGGTACATTGGTGTTTATGGTTAGGTACATTGATGGTTAGGTACATTGATGTTTATGGTTAGGTACATTGGTGTTTATGGTTAGGTACATTAATGGTTAGGTACATTGGTGTTTATGGTTAGGTACATTGGTGTTTATGGTTAGGTACATTGGTGTTTATGGTTAGGTACATTGATGTTTATGGTTAGGTACATTGGTGTTTATGGTTAGGTACATTGATGGTTAGGTACATTGATGTTTATGGTTAGGTACATTGGTGTTTATGGTTAGGTACATTGATGGTTAGGTACATTGGTGTTTATGGTTAGGTACATTGATGTTTATGGTTAGGTACATTGATGGTTAGGTACATTGATGTTTATGGTTAGGTACATTGATGTTTATGGTTAGGTACATTGATGGTTAGGTACATTGATGTTTATGGTTAGGTACATTGATGGTTAGGTACATTGGTGTTTATGGTTAGGTACATTGGTGTTTATGGTTAGGTACATTGGTGTTTATGGTTAGGTACATTGGTGTTTATGGTTAGGTACATTGGTGTTTATGGTTAGGTACATTGATGGTTAGGTACATTGATGTTTATTGTTAGTTACATTGGTGTTTATGGTTAGGTACATTGGTGTTTATGGTTAGGTACATTGGTGTTTATGGTTAGGTACATTGGTGTTTATGGTTAGGTACATTGATGGTTAGGTACATTGGTGTTTATGGTTAGTTACATTGGTGTTTATGGTTAGGTACATTGGTGTTTATGTTTAGGTACATTGATGGTTAGGTACATTGATGGTTAGGTACATTGGTGTTTATGGTTGGGTACATTGGTGTTTATGGTTAGGTACATTGATGTTTATGGTTAGGTACATTGATGGTTAGGTACATTGGTGTTTATGGTTAGGTACATTGATGGTTAGGTACATTGGTGTTTATGGTTAGGTACATTGGTGTTTATGGTTAGGTACATTGATGGTTAGGTACATTGGTGTTTATGGTTAGGTACATTGATGGTTAGGTACATTGGTGTTTATGGTTAGGTACATTGATGTTTATGGTTAGGTACATTGGTGTTTATGGTTAGTTACATTGGTGTTTATGGTTAGGTACATTGGTGTTTATGGTTAGGTACATTGATGGTTAGGTACATTGATGTTTATGGTTAGGTACATTGATGTTTATGGTTAGTTACATTGGTGTTTATGGTTAGGTACATTGGTGTTTATGGTTAGGTACATTGATGGTTAGGTACATTGATGTTTATGGTTAGTTACATTGGTGTTTATGGTTAGGTACATTGGTGTTTATGGTTAGGTACATTGATGGTTAGGTACATTGATGTTTATGGTTAGTTACATTGGTGTTTATGGTTAGGTACATTGGTGTTTATGGTTAGGTACATTGGTGTTTATGGTTAGGTACATTGGTGTTTATGGTTAGGTACATTGATGGTTAGGTACATTGGTGTTTATGGTTAGGTACATTGGTGTTTATGGTTAGGTACATTGATGTTTATGGTTAGGTGCATTGATGTTTATGGTTAGGTACATTGATGTTTGTGGTTAGGTGCATCGATGTTGATGGTTAGGTACATTGATGTTTATGGTGAGGTACACATGTGGAAAGATTGTCCTTTTTTCGGCAATGTGCTTTTGTTAAATCATCCCCCGTTTGACGAAGTAGGCTGTGATTCGATGATAAATTAACAGGCACCGCATTGTTTATATGCAACGCAGGACAAGCTAGTTAACCTAGTAATATCATCAAACATGTGTAGTTACAGTGCCTTGCGAAAGTATTCGGCCCCCTTGAACTTTGCGACCTTTTGCCACATTTCAGGCTTCAAACATAAAGATATAAAACTGTATTTTTTTGTGAAGAATCAACAACAAGTGGGACACAATCATGAAGTGGAACGACATTTATTGGATATTTCAAACTTTTTTAACAAATCAAAAACTGAAAAATTGGGCGTGCAAAATTATTCAGCCCCCTTAAGTTAATACTTTGTAGCGCCACCTTTTGCTGCGATTACAGCTGTAAGTCGCTTGGGGTATGTCTCTATCAGTTTTGCACATCGAGAGACTGGAATTTTTTCCCATTCCTCCTTGCAAAACATCTCGAGCTCAGTGAGGTTGGATGGAGAGCATTTGTGAACAGCAGTTTTCAGTTCTTTCCACAGATTCTCGATTGGATTCAGGTCTGGACTTTGACTTGGCCATTCTAACACCTGGATATGTTTATTTTTGAACCATTTCATTGTAGATTTTGCTTTATGTTTTAGATCATTGTCTTGTTGGAAGACAAAATTCCGTCCCAGTCTCAGATCTTTTGCAGACTCCATCAGGTTTTCTTCCAGAATGGTCCTGTATTTGGCTCCATCCATCTTCCCATCAATTTTAACCATCTTCCCTGTCCCTGCTGAAGAAAAGCAGGCCCAAACCATGATGCTGCCACCACCATGTTTGACAGTGGGGATGGTGTGTTCAGCTGTGTTGCTTTTACGCCAAACATAAAGTTTTGCATTGTTGCCAAAAAGTTCAATTTTGGTTTCATCTGACCAGAGCACCTTCTTCCACATGTTTGGTGTGTCTCCCAGGTGGCTTGTGGCAAACTTTAAACAACACTTTTTATGTATATCTTTAAGAAATGGCTTTCTTCTTGCCACTCTTCCATAAAGGCCAGATTTGTGCACTATATGACTGATTGTTGTCCTATGGACAGAGTCTCCCACCTCAGCTGTAGATCTCTGCAGTTCATCCAGAGTGATCATGGGCCTCTTGGCTGCATCTCTGATCAGTCTTCTCCTTGTATGAGCTGAAAGTTTAGAGGGACGGCCAGGTCTTGGTAGATTTGCAGTGGTCTGATACTCTTTCCATTTCAATATTATCGCTTGCACAGTGCTCCTTGGGATGTTTAAAGCTTGGGAAATCTTTTTGTATCCAAATCCGGCTTTAAACTTCTTCACAACAGTATCTCGGACCTGCCTGGTGTGTTCCTTGTTCTTCATGATGCTCTCTGCGCTTTTAACGGACCTCTGAGACTATCACAGTGCAGGTGCATTTATACGGAGACTTGATTACACACAGGTGGATTGTATTTATCATCATTAGTCATTTAGGTCAACATTGGATCATTCAGAGATCCTCACTGAACTTCTGGAGAGAGTTTGCTTCACTGAAAGTAAAGGGGCTGAATAATTTTGCACGCCCAATTTTTCAGTTTTTGATTTGTTAAAAAAGTTTGAAATATCCAATAAATGTCGTTCCACTTCATGATTGTGTCCCACTTGTTGTTGATTCTTCACAAAAAAATACAGTTTTATATCTTTATGTTTGAAGCCTGAAATGTGGCAAAAGGTCGCAAAGTTCAAGGGGGCCGAATACTTTCGCAAGGCACTGTAACTAGTGATTATGTTAAGATTGATTGTTTTTAATAAGATAAGTTTAATGCTAGCTAGCAACCTACCTTGGCTCCTTGCTGCACTCGCGTAATAGGTAGTCAGCCTGCCACACAGTCTCCTCGTGGATTGCAATGTAATCAGCCATAATCGGCGTCCAAAAAGGCTGATTACCGATTGTTATGAAAACTTGAAATCGGCCCTAATTAATTGGCCGATTAGTCTGTCGACCTCTAGTATCAACTGTTGAAAAACAAGCACTTGAATCGCTCAGAGACAAGCAGGGCCTCTAACTGTTTAGTCCACCAGCCACTGTCAGATAGATCTTCTTACATTGTTATTGAAAATGTTGGGCCGGAAACTAAAAAACAAACACAATTGATGAGCATTCTTTGTAAAGTTTCTATAAAATAGACATTCTTGCCCGCCAATGCCAACATTGGCCCACATTTGGCGAGTGGCGGATGTTAATTTTCTGGAGGCGAGACTCTGATAGGAACATGTGTCAGATAAAAGCTTGATTCCTTCCTCAGTCTGTTGCTGGACAAGCGTCTGAGAGCGGACTGTAAGAACCAGGGAGCCAACATCCCCTGGCCTGCGTCCAACCGCTACGAGACCCTGCTGAAACAACGCCATGTACAGGTAACCCTCTGACCCCTAACCCTCCAACCACTACGAGACCCTGCTGAAACAACGCCATGTACAGGTAACCCTCTGATCCCTGACCCCTAACCCTCCAACCACAACGAGACCCTGCTGAAACAACGCCATGTACAGGTAACCCTCTGATCCCTGACCCCTAACCCTCCAACCACTACGAGACCCTGCTGAAACAACGCCATGTACAGGTAACCCCTGACCCCTAACCACTACGAGACCCTGCTGAAACAACGCCATGTACAGGTAACCCTCTGATTCCTGACCCCTAACCCTCCAACCGCTACGAGACCCTGCTGAAACAACGCCATGTACAGGTAACCCTCTGACCCCTGACCCCTAACCCTCCGACCGCTACGAGACCCTGCTGAAACAACGCCATGTACAGGTAACCCCTGACCCCTAACCCTAACCACTACGAGACCCTTCACTGTGGTAATTCAATGATTCTTCTTCTTCTGGCATTCTCTGCAAATAAATAAATCAATAATAAATAAATACATACATACATAAACAATTAATGCACCTGTGGAACGGTCGTTAACACACTAACAGTTTACAGACGGTAGGAAATTAAGGTCACAGTTACGAAAACTTAGGACACTAAAGAGGCTTTTCTACTGACTCTGAAAAACACCAAAAGAAAGATGCCCAGGGTCCCTGCTCATCTGTGTGAACGTGCCTTAGGCATGCTGCAAGGAGGCATGAGGACTGCAGATGTGGCCAGGGCAGTAAACTGCAATGTCCGTACTGTGAGACGCCTAAGACAGCACTACAGGGAGACAAGACGGACAGCTGATTGTCCTCGCAGTGACAGACCACGTGTAACAACACCTGCACAGGATCGGTACATCCGAACATCACACCTGTGGGACAGGTACAGGATGGCACCAACAACTGCCCGAGATACACCAGGAAGGCACAATCCCTCCATCAGTGCTCAGACTGTCCTCAATAGGCTGAGATAGGCTGGACTGAGGGCTTGTAGGTCTGTTGTAAGGCAGGTCCTCACCAGACATCACCAGCATCAACGTCGCCTATCAGTGCTCAGACTGAGAGAGGCTGGACTGAGGGCTTGTAGGCCTGTTGTAAGGCAGGTCCTCACCAGACATCACCGGCAACAACGTTGCATATGGGCACAAACCCACCATCGCTGGACCAGACAGGACTGGCAAAAAGTGCTCTTCACTGACGAGTCGCGGTTTTGTCTCACCATGGGTGATGGTCAGATTCGCATTTATCATCAAAGGAATGAGCGTTACACTGAGGCCTGAGCGGGATCGATTTGGAGGTGGAGGGTCCGTCATGGTCTGGGGCGGTGTGTCATTGCAGGCAATCTCAACTCTGTGCGTTACAGGGAAGACATCTTCCTCCCTCATATGGTACCCTTCCTGCAGGCTCATCCTGACATGACCCTCCAGCATGACAATGCCACCAGCCATACTGCTCATTCTGTGCATGATTTCCTGCAAGACAGGAATGTCAGTGTTTTGCCATGGCCAGCGAAGAGCCTGGATCTCAATCCCATTGAGCACGTCTGGGACCTGTTGGATCGGAGGGTGAGGGCTAGGACCATTCCCCACAGAAATGTCCGGGAACATGCAGGTGCCTTGGTGGAAGAGTGGAGTAACATCTCACAGCCAGAACTGGCAAATCTGGTGCAGTCCATGAGGAGGAGATGCACTGCAGTACTTAATGCAGCTGGTGGCCACACCAGATACTGACTGTTACTTTTGATTTTGACCCCCCCTTTGTTCAGGGACACATTATTCAATTTCTGTTAGTCACATGTCTGTGAAACTTGTTCAGTTTATGTCTCAGTTGTTGATTATTTTTATGTTCATACAAATATTTACAACTGTTAAGATTGCTGAAAATGTAACGCAGTTGACAGTAAGAGGACGTTTATTTTTTTGATGAGTTTAAATTTTTGTATGATTCTCCCTAACAGTCCTGGGTTGTGTCTGTCTGTCATGTTGGTTCCTCTCCTCTCTCTAGCTGCTGGGTCGTTCCATAGACCTGAACCGTCTGATCACCCAGAGAGTGTCTGCTGCTCTCTACAAGTCTCTGGAGCTGGCCATCAACCGCTTTGAGAGCGAGGACCTCACATCCATCGTGGTACGACCTGCTTTAAGTGTGTCTGTGTTATTTATTGACTGTCCACTGTGTAACAGGAACTAGAAGGTCTGATTGGACATCAACCGTATGACCCACAAACTGTCTTCTCCCCATCCTTGTAACAGGAACTAGAAGGTCTGATGAACATCAACCGTATGACCCACAAACTGTCTTCTCCCCATCCTTGTAACAGGAACTAGAAGGTCTGATGAACATCAACCGTATGACCCACAAACTGTCTTCTCCTCCTCCTTGTAACAGGAACTAGAAGGTCTGATGAACATCAACCGTATGACCCACAAGCTGTCTTCTCCCCCTCCTTGTAACAGGAACTAGAAGGTCTGATTGGACATCAACCGTATGACCCACAAGCTGTCTTCTCCTCCTCCTTGTAACAGGAACTAGAAGGTCTGATGAACATCAACCGTATGACCCACAAACTGTCTTCTCCTCCTCCTTGTAACAGGAACTAGAAGGTCTGATGAACATCAACCGTATGACCCACAAACTGTCTTCTCCTCCTCCTTGTAACAGGAACTAGAAGGTCTGATGAACATCAACCGTATGACCCACAAACTGTCTTCTCCCCATCCTTGTAACAGGAACTAGAAGGTCTGATGAACATCAAACGTATGACCCACAAGCTGTCTTCTCCCCATCCTTGTAACAGGAACTAGAAGGTCTGATGAACATCAACCGTATGACCCACAAACTGTCTTCTCCTCCTTCCTTGTAACAGGAACTAGAAGGTCTGATGAACATCAACCGTATGACCCACAAACTGTCTTCTCCTCCTCCTTGTAACAGGAACTAGAAGGTCTGATGAACATCAACCGTATGACCCACAAACTGTCTTCTCCTCCTCCTTGTAACAGGAACTAGAAGGTCTGATGAACATCAACCGTATGACCCACAAGCTGTCTTCTCCTCCTCCTTGTAACAGGAACTAGAAGGTCTGATGAACATCAACCGTATGACCCACAAGCTGTCTTCTCCTCCTCCTTGTAACAGGAACTAGAAGGTCTGATGAACATCAACCGTATGACCCACAAACTGTCTTCTCCTCCTCCTTGTTTCAGGAACTAGAAGGTCTGATGAACATCAACCGTATGACCCACAAGCTGTCTTCTCCTCCTCCTTGTAACAGGAACTAGAAGGTCTGATGAACATCAACCGTATGACCCACAAGCTGTCTTCTCCTCCTCCTTGTAACAGGAACTAGAAGGTCTGATGAACATCAACCGTATGACCCACAAACTGTCTTCTCCCCATCCTTGTAACAGGAACTAGAAGGTCTGATGAACATCAACCGTATGACCCACAAGCTGTCTTCTCCTCCTCCTTGTAACAGGAACTAGAAGGTCTGATGAACATCAACCGTATGACCCACAAGCTGTCTTCTCCTCCTCCTTGTAACAGGAACTAGAAGGTCTGATGAACATCAACCGTATGACCCACAAACTGTCTTCTCCTCCTCCTTGTAACAGGAACTAGAAGGTCTGATGAACATCAACCGTATGACCCACAAACTGTCTTCTCCTCCTCCTTGTAACAGGAACTAGAAGGTCTGATGAACATCAACCGTATGACCCACAAGCTGTCTTCTCCTCCTCCTTGTAACAGGAACTAGAAGGTCTGATGAACATCAACCGTATGACCCACAAACTGTCTTCTCCTCCTCCTTGTAACAGGAACAAGAAGGTCTGATGAACATCAACCGTATGACCCACAAACTGTCTTCTCCTCCTCCTTGTAACAGGAACTAGAAGGTCTGATGAACATCAACCGTATGACCCACAAACTGTCTTCTCCTCCTCCTTGTAACAGGAACTAGAAGGTCTGATGAACATCAACCGTATGACCCACAAGCTGTCTTCTCCTCCTCCTTGTAACAGGAACTAGAAGGTCTGATGAACATCAACCGTATGACCCACAAACTGTCTTCTCCCCATCCTTGTAACAGAAACTAGAAGGTCTGATGAACATCAACCGTATGACCCACAAGCTGTCTTCTCCTCCTCCTTGTAACAGGAACTAGAAGGTCTGATGAACATCAACCGTATGACCCACAAGCTGTCTTCTCCCCCTCCTTGTAACAGGAACTAGAAGGTCTGATTGGACATCAACCGTATGACCCACAAGCTGTCTTCTCCTCCTCCTTGTAACAGGAACTAGAAGGTCTGATGAACATCAACCGTATGACCTACAAACTGTCTTCTCCTCCTCCTTGTAACAGGAACTAGAAGGTCTGATGAACATCAACCGTATGACCCACAAACTGTCTTCTCCTCCTCCTTGTAACAGGAACTAGAAGGTCTGATGAACATCAACCGTATGACCAACAAGCTGTCTTCTCCTCCTCCTTGTAACAGGAACTAGAAGGTCTGATGAACATCAACCGTATGACCCGCAAACTGTCTTCTCCTCATCCTTGTAACAGGAACTAGAAGGTCTGATGAACATCAACCGTATGACCCACAAGCTGTCTTCTCCTCCTCCTTGTAACAGGAACTAGAAGGTCTGATGAACATCAACCGTATGACCCACAAGCTGTCTTCTCCTCCTCCTTGTAACAGGAACTAGAAGGTCTGATGAACATCAACCGTATGACCCACAAGCTGTCTTCTCCTCCTCCTTGTAACAGGAACTAGAAGGTCTGATGAACATCAACCGTATGACCCACAAACTGTCTTCTCCTCCTCCTTGTAACAGGAACAAGAAGGTCTGATGAACATCAACCGTATGACCCACAAACTGTCTTCTCCTCCTCCTTGTAACAGGAACTAGAAGGTCTGATGAACATCAACCGTATGACCCACAAACTGTCTTCTCCTCCTCCTTGTAACAGGAACTAGAAGGTCTGATGAACATCAACCGTATGACCCACAAGCTGTCTTCTCCTCCTCCTTGTAACAGGAACTAGAAGGTCTGATGAACATCAACCGTATGACCCACAAACTGTCTTCTCCTCCTCCTTGTAACAGGAACTAGAAGGTCTGATGAACATCAACCGTATGACCCACAAACTGTCTTCTCCCCCTCCTTGTAACAGGAACTAGAAGGTCTGATGAACATCAACCGTATGACCCACAAACTGTCTTCTCTCCCTCCTTGTAACAGGAACTAGAAGGTCTGATGAACATCAACCGTATGACCCACAAGCTGTCTTCTCCTCCTCCTTGTAACAGGAACTAGAAGGTCTGATGAACATCAATCGTATGACCCACAAACTGTCTTCTCCTCCTCCTTGTAACAGGAACTAGAAGGTCTGATGAACATCAACCGTATGACCCACAAACTGTCTTCTCCTCCTCCTTGTAACAGGAACTAGAAGGTCTGATGAACATCAACCGTATGACCCACAAACTGTCTTCTCCTCCTCCTTGTAACAGGAACTAGAAGGTCTGATGAACATCAACCGTATGACCCACAAACTGTCTTCTCCTCCTCCTTGTAACAGGAACTAGAAGGTCTGATGAACATCAACCGTATGACCCACAAACTGTCTTCTCCTCCTCCTTGTAACAGGAACTAGAAGGTCTGATGAACATCAACCGTATGACCCACAAACTGTCTTCTCCTCCTCCTTGTAACAGGAACTAGAAGGTCTGATGAACATCAACCGTATGACCCACAAACTGTCTTCTCCTCCTCCTTGTAACAGGACCTAGAAGGTCTGATGAAGATCAACCGTATGACCCACAAGCTGTCTTCTCCTCCTCCTTGTAACAGGAACTAGAAGGTCTGATGAATATCAACCGTATGACCCACAAACTGTCTTCTCCTCCTCCTTGTAACAGGAACTAGAAGGTCTGATGAACATCAACCGTATGACCCACAAACTGTCTTCTCCTCCTCCTTGTAACAGGAACTAGAAGGTCTGATGAAGATCAACCGTATGACCCACAAGCTGTCTTCTCCTCCTCCTTGTAACAGGAACTAGAAGGTCTGATGAACATCAACCGTATGACCCACAAGCTGCTGTCTAAGTTCCTGACGCTGGACAGTATGGACGCCATGTTCCGGGAGGCCAATCACAATGTCTCCGCCCCCTACGGACGCATCACACTCCATGTCTTCTGGGAACTCAACTACGATTTCCTCCCCAACTACTGCTACAACGGATCTACTAACAGGTAACACAACTACTGCTACAACTACACACAACTACTGCTACTACGGATCCACTAACTGTTCTTGTTAACAGCAGATGGGGTTATGAAGGATTTCTACCTGTTCTTGTTTACAGCAGAGGGGGTTATGAAGGATTTCCACCTGTTCTTGGTAACAGCAGAGGGAGTTATGAAGGATTTCCACCTGTTCTTGTTTACAGCAGAGGGGGTTATGAAGGATTTGCACCTGTTCTTGTTTACAGCAGAGGGGGTTATGAAGGATTTATACCTGTTCTTGTTTACAGCAGAGGGGGTTATGAAGGATTTCCACCTGTTCTTGTTAACAGCAGAGGGGGTTATGAAGGATTTCTACCTGTTCTTGTTAACAGCAGAGGGGGTTATGAAGGATTTCTACCTGTTCTTGTTTACAGCAGAGGGGGTTATGAAGGATTTCTACCAGTTCTTGTTTACAGCAGAGGGGGTTATGAAGGATTTCCACCTGTTCTTGTTAACAGCAGAGGGGGTTATGAAGGATTTCTACCTGTTCTTGTTAACAGCAGAGGGGGTTATGAAGGATTTCCACCTGTTCTTGTTAACAGCAGAGGGGGTTATGAAGGATTTCTACCAGTTCTTGTTTACAGCAGAGGGGGTTATGAAGGATTTCCACCTGTTCTTGTTAATAGCAGAGGGGGTTATGAAGGATTTCTACCTGTTCTTGTTAACAGCAGAGGGGGTTATGAAGGATTTCTACCTGTTCTTGTTTACAGCAGAGGGGGTTATGAAGGATTTCCACCTGTTCTTGGTAACAGCAGAGGGGGTTATGAAGGATTTCCACCTGTTCTTGTTAACAGCAGAGGGGGTTATGAAGCATTTCTACCTGTTCTTGTTAACAGCAGAGGGGGTTATGAAGGATTTCTACCTGTTCTTGTTAATAGCAGAGGGGGTTATGAAGGATTTCTACCTGTGCTTGTTAACAGCAGAGGGGGTTATGAAGGATTTCCACCTGTTCTTGTTTACAGCAGAGGGGGTTATGAAGGATTTCCACCTGTTCTTGTTAACAGCAGAGGGGGTTATGAAGGATTTCCACCTGTTCTTGTTAACAGCAGAGGGGGTTATGAAGGATTTCCACCTGTTCTTGTTAACAGCAGAGGGGGTTATGAAGGATTTCTACCTGTTCTTGTTAACAGCAGAGGGGGTTATGAAGGATTTCCACCTGTTCTTGTTAACAGCAGAGGGGGTTATGAAGGATTTCTACCTGTTCTTGTTTACAGCAGAGGGGGTTATGAAGGATTTCCACCTGTTCTTGTTAACAGCAGAGGGGGTTATGAAGGATTTCTACCAGTTCTTGTTTACAGCAGAGGGGGTTATGAAGGATTTCCACCTGTTCTTGTTAACAGCAGAGGGGGTTATGAAGGATTTCTTCATTACATATCAGAGCAGTCTGTCTGACACGTGTACAGCTAGCTGTGATGAGGATGTTTCATCTGATGTAGTCAGAAATCTGTGATGGGGGGGTAGAAACCAGGTGGATCCCTGATGGGGGAGAGAGGGGGGGGGGGTAGAAACCAGGTGGATCCCTGATGGGGGAGAGAGAAGAGGGGGTAGAAACCAAGTGGATCCCTGATGGGGGAGAGAGAGGGGGGGTAGAAACCAGGTGGATCCCTGATGGGGGAGAGAGAGGAGGGGGTAGAAACCAGCTGGATCCCTGATGGGGGAGAGAGAGGGGGGGTAGAAACCAGGTGGATCCCTGATGGGGGAGAGAGAGGGGGGGGGGTAGAAACCAGGTGGATCCCTGATGGGGGAGAGAGGGGGGGGGGGGTAGAAACCAGGTGGATCCCTGATGGGGGAGAGAGAAGAGGGGGTAGAAACCAAGTGGATCCCTGATGGGGGAGAGAGAGGGGGGGTAGAAACCAGGTGGATCCCTGATGGGGGAGAGAGAGGAGGGGGTAGAAACCAGCTGGATCCCTGATGGGGGAGAGAGAGGGGGGGTAGAAACCAGGTGGATCCCTGATGGGGGAGAGAGAGGGGGGGGTAGAAACCAGGTGGATCCCTGATGGGAGAGAGAGAGGGGGGTAGAAACCAGGTTGATCCCTGATGGGAGAGAGAGAGAGGGGGGTAGAAACCATGTTGATCCCTGATGGAGGAGAGAGAGAGGGAGGGGGTAGAAACCAGGTGGATCGCTAATGGGGGAGAGAGAGGGGGGGGTAGAAACCAGCTGGATCCCTGATGGGGGAGAGAGAGGGGTGGGTAGAAACCAGGTGGATCCCTGATGGGGGAGAGAGAGGGAGGGGGTAGAAACCAGCTGGATCCCTGATGGGGGACAGAGAGGGGGGGGGGGGTAGAAACCAGGTGGATCCCTGATGGGGGAGAGAGAGGGAGGGGGGAGAGAGAGGGGGGAGGAGGGGGTAGAAACCAGGTGGATTCCTGATGGGGGAGAGAGAGGGGGGGGTAGAAACCAGGTGGATCCCTGATGGGGGAGAGAGAGAGGGGGGGTAGAAACCAGGTGGACTTGTTTTAAGTTCTTAATCACCATTATGAAATGTATTCCTGTCTCTCTCCCTGTCGTTGTGAGGGCTCTCTGTGGTTAATGGAAAATATTAATTATTAATTGGAATATCCAATCTCTCTCTTCTCTCTAGGTTTGTCCGCACGGTCCTGCCCTTCTCTCAGGAGTTCCAGAGGGACAAGCCGCCCAACGCCCAGCCCCAGTACCTGTACGGCTCAAAGGTCAGTATAACCCTACCCAGCCCCAGTACCTGTACGGGTCAAAGGTCAGTATAACCCTACCCAGCCCCAGTACGGGTCAAAGGTCAGTACAACCCTACCCAGCCCCAGTACCTGTACGGGTCAAAGGTCAGTATAAACCTGCCCAGCCCCAGTACCTGTATGGGTCAAAGGTCAGTATAACCCTACCCAGCCCCAGTACCTGTACGGCTCAAAGGTCAGTATAACCCTACCCAGCCCCAGTACCTGTACGGGTCAAAGGTCAGTATAACCCTACCCAGCCCCAGTACCTGTATGGGTCAAAGGTAAGTATAACCCTACCCAGCCCCAGTACCTGTATGGCTCAAAGGTCAGTATAACCCTACCCAGCCCCAGTACGGGTCAAAGGTCAGTATAACCCTACCCAGCCCCAGTACGGGTCAAAGGTCAGTACAACCCTACCCAGCCCCAGTACGGGTCAAAGGTCAGTACAACCCTACCCAGCCCCAGTACCTGTACGGAAAACTGTCTGTTTGACTCCAAGTACCTTGGGGAGGGTCCTGACCTTAAAGATCTCATCCTGTCTGTTTGACTCCAAGTACCTTGGGGAGGGCCCTGACCTTAAAGATCTCCTCCAGGCCTGTCGGTTTGACTCCAAGTACCTTGGGGAGGAACCTGACCTTAAAAATCTCCTCCAGGCCTGTCTGTTTGACTCCAAGTACCTTGGGGAGGTCCCTGACCTTAAAGATCTCCTCCAGGCCTGTCTGTTTGACTCCAAGTACCTTGGGAAGGGCCCTGACCTTAAAGATCTCCTCCAGGCCTGTCTGTTTGACTCCAAGTACCTTGGGGAGGGCCCTGACCTTAAATATCTCCTCCAGGTCTGTCTGTTTGACTCCAAGTACCTTGGGGAGGGCCCTGACCTTAAAGATCTCATCCAAGCCTGTCTGTTTGACTCCAAGTACCTTGGGGAGGGCCCTGACCTTAAAGATCTCCTCCAGGCCTGTCTGTTTGACTCCAAGTACCTTGGGGAGGGCCCTGACCTTAAAGATCTCCTCCAGGCCTGTCTGTTTGACTCCAAGTACCTTGGGGAGGAACCTGACCTTAAAGATCTCCTCCAGGCCTGACTGTTTGACTCCAAGTACCTTGGGGAGGAACCTGACCTTAAAGATCTCCTCCAGGCCTGACTGTTTGACTCCAAGTACCTTGGGGAGGGCCCTGACCTTAAAGATCTCCTCCAGGCCTGTCTGTTTGACTCCAAGTACCTTGGGGAGGAACCTGACCTTAAAGATCTCCTCCAGGCCTGACTGTTTGACTCCAAGTACCTTGGGGAGGAACCTGACCTTAAAGATCTCCTCCAGGCCTGACTGTTTGACTCCAAGTACCTTGGGGAGGGCCCTGACCTTAAAGATCTCCTCCAGGCCTGTCTGTTTGACTCCAAGTACCTTGGGGAGGGCCCTGACCTTAAAGATCTCCTCCAGGCCTGTCTGTTGGACTCCCAGTATCTTGCTTGCTTTGGTGATAATCCTTCTCAGCATATTTCTCTGGCTGACATATGCATTACCAAACTAACAAACAATACAAAAAGTTCAAATACTCTCAATGAAAGATTTGTAAAACAGAGTCAGAGTCAAGCCCCCTACAGTGTAGTGGAACACTTCTCCTCCAGTCCCCTACAGTGTAGTGGAACACTTCTCCTCCAGCCCCCTACAGTGTAGTGGAACACTTCTCCTCCAGTCCCCTACAGTGTAGTGGAACACTTCTCCTCCAGCCCCCTACAGTGTAGTGGAACACTTCTCCTCCAGCCCCCTACAGTATAGTGGAACACTTCTCCTCCAGTCCCCTACAGTGTAGTGGAACACTTCTCCTCCAGTCCCCTACAGTGTAGTGGAACACTTCTCCTCCAGTCCCCTACAGTGTAGTGGAACACTTCTCCTCCAGCCCCCTACAGTGTAGTGGAACACTTCTCCTCCAGTCCCCTACAGTGTAGTGGAACACTTCTCCTCCAGCCCCCTACAGTGTAGTGGAACACTTCTCCTCCAGCCCCCTACAGTGTAGTGGAACACTTCTCCTCCAGTCCCCTACAGTGTAGTGGAACACTTCTCCTCCAGTCCCCTACAGTGTAGTGGAACACTTCTCCTCCAGTCCCCTACAGTGTAGTGGAACACTTCTCCTCCAGTCCCCTACAGTGTAGTGGAACACTTCTCCTCCAGTCCCCTACAGTGTAGTGGAACACTTCTCCTCCAGTCCCCTACAGTGTAGTGGAACACTTCTCCTCCAGTCCCCTACAGTGTAGTGGAACACTTCTCCTCCAGTCCCCTACAGGGTAGTGGAACACTTCTCCTCCAGTCCCCTACAGTGTAGTGGAACACTTCTCCTCCAGTCCCCTACAGTGTAGTGGAACACTTCTCCTCCAGTCCCCTACAGTGTAGTGGAACACTTCTCCTCCAGTCCCCTACAGTGTAGTGGAACACTTCTCCTCCAGTCCCCTACAGTGTAGTGGAACACTTCTCCTCCAGTCCCCTACAGTGTAGTGGAACACTTCTCCTCCAGTCCCCTACAGTGTAGTGGAACACTTCTCCTCCAGTCCTGAGCATCGCCACTGAGTGATTACAGCAACAGCAACTCAGAGCTGACAGACAGACAGGGAGCGAGAAAGTGAATATTGTAGGGGAAAATTCTGGCATAACTTTCTCTCTTTCTCCCTGTTTCCCTCTCTCTCGCTCTCTTTTCTATCCCTCTGTCTCCCTCTCTCCACCCTCTTCAGGCTCTGAACCTGGGGTACAGCAGTATCTTTGGTTTCTACAGGCCCTTAACTTCCTGTCTCCCTCTACCTCTCCCCTCTCTACAGGACCTTAACTTCCTGTCTCTCTCTACCTCTCCCCTCTCTACAGACTCTGAACCTGGGGTACAGCAGTATCTTTGGTTTCTACAGGCCCTTAACTTCCTGTCTCCCTCTACCTCTCCCCTCTCTACAGGCCCTTAACTTCCTGTCTCCTTCTACCTCTCCCCTCTCTACAGGCCCTTAACTTCCATTCTCCCTCTACCTCTACCCTCTCTACAGGCCCTTAACTTCCTGTCTCCCTCTATCTCTCCCCTCTCTACAGGCCCTTAACTTCCTGTCTCCCTCTACCTCTCCCCTCTCTACAGACTCTGAACCTTGGGTACAGCAGTATCTTTGGTTTCTACAGGCCCTTAACTTCCTGTCTCCCTCTACCTCTCCCCTCTCTACAGGCCCTTAACTTCCTGTCTCCCTCTACCTCGCCCCTCTCTACAGGCTCTGAACCTGGGGTACAGCAGTATCTTTGGTTTCTACAGGCCCTTAACTTCCTGTCTCCCTCTACCTCTCCCCTCTTTACAGGCCCTTAACTTCCTGTCTCCCTCTACAGGCTCTGAACCTGGGGTACAGCAGTATCTTTGGTTTCTACAGGCCCTTAACTTCCTGTCTCCCTCTACCTCTCCCCTCTCTACAGGCCCTTAACTTCCTGTCTCCCTCTACCTCTCTACAGGCTCTGAACCTGGCGTACAGCAGTATCTTTGGTTTCTACAGGCCCTTAACTTCCTGTCTCCCTCTACCTCTCCCCTCTCTACAGGCCCTTAACTTCCTGTCTCCCTCTACCTCCCTACAGGCTCTGAACCTGGCGTACAGCAGTATCTTTGGTTTCTACAGACACTTTGTTGGTCCTCCTCACATCAAGGCCATGTGTCGTCTGCTGGGGTACCAGGGCATCGCTGTGGTCATGGAGGAACTGCTCAAAGTGGTCAAGAGCCTGGTGAGAAAGGAGAAGGGTGGGATGAGTGAGGGGGTGGAGGGTAAGTGGGCGAGAGGGGGATGGAGAGTGAGGGTGGGAGGGAGGGAGGGTGGGAGGGAGGGAGGGTGAGTAGAGGGAAGGTGGGAGGGAGAGTGGAGGGAGGAGGAATGGGCAGTGAGGGTGGAGAGAGGGAGGAGGAATGGAGAGAGGGAGGAGGAATGGAGAGTGAGGGAGGAGGAGAGGAGAGTGGAGGGAGGAGGAATGGAGAGAGGGAGGGAGGAGGAATGGAGAGAGGGAGGGAGGAGGAATGGAGAGAGGGAGGGAGGAGGAATGGAGAGAGGGAGGGATGAGGAATGGAGAGAGGGAGGGAGGAGGAATGGAGAGTGGAGAGAGGGAGGGAGGAGGAGTGGAGAGAGGGAGGGAGGAGGAGTGGAGAGAGGGAGGGAGGAGGAGTGGAGAGAGGGAGGGAGGAGGAGTGGAGGGAGGGAGGGAGGAGGGAGGGAGGGAGGGAGAGAGGAGGAATGGAGAGAGGGGGGAGGAGGAATGGAGAGAGGGAGGGAGGAGGAATGGAGAGAGGGAGGGAGGAGGAATGGAGAGTGGAGAGAGGGAGGGAGGGAGGAGGAGTGGATAGTGGAGAGAGGGAGGGAGGAGGAGTGGAGAGTGGAGAGAGGGATGGAGGAGGAGTGGAGAGTGGAGAGAGGGAGGGAGGAGGAATGGAGAGAGGGAGGGAGGGAAGAGGAATGGAGAGTGGGAGGGAGGGAGGAGGAATGGAGAATGGAGAGAGGGAGGGAGGAGGAATGGAGAGAGGGAGGGAGGAGGAATGGAGAGAGTGAGGGAGGAGGAATGGAGAGAGGGAGAGAGGAGGGAGGGAGGAGGAATGGAGAGAGGGA
>NC_092147.1:1752110-1774610 GCF_045791955.1 Oncorhynchus clarkii lewisi
GTTGTTAGAATCCAGTGATGAGGAAGAGGGCCCTGCTCAGGTTGTTGTTACATTACAGTGATGAGGAAGAGGGCCCTGCTCAGGTTGTTGTTACATTACAGTGATGAGGAAGAGGGCCCTGCTGAGGTTGTTGTTACAATCCAGTGATGAGGAAGAGGGCCCTGCTCAGGTCGTTGTTACAACCCAGTGATGAGGAAGAGGGTCCTGCTCAGGTTGTTGTTACATTCCAGTGATGAGGAAGAGGGCCCTGCTCAGGTTGTTGTTACAATCCAGTGATGAGGAAGAGGGCCCTGCTCAGGTTGTTGTTACATTCCAGTGATGAGGAAGAGGGCCCTGCTCAGGTTGTTGTTACAATCCAGTGATGAGGAAGAGGGCCCTGCTCAGGTTGTTGTTAGAATCCAGTGATGAGGAAGAGGGCCCTGCTCAGGTTGTTGTTACATTACAGTGATGAGGAAGAGGGCCCTGCTCAGGTTGTTGTTACAATCCTGTGATGAGGAAGAGGGCCCTGCTCAGGTTGTTGTTACATTCCAGTGATGAGGAAGAGGGCCCTGCTCAGGTTGTTGTTACAATCCAGTGATGAGGAAGAGGGCCCTGCTCAGGCTGTTGTTACATTCCAGTGATGAGGAAGAGGGCCCAGCTCAGGTTGTTGTTACAACCCAGTGATGAGGAAGAGGGCCCTGCTCAGGTTGTTGTTACATTCCAGTGATGAGGAAGAGGGCCCTGCTGAGGTTGTTGTTACATTCCTGTGATGAGGAAGAGGGCCCTGCTCAGGTTGTTGTTACATTCCAGTGATGAGGAAGAGGGCCCTGCTCAGGTTGTTGTTACAATCCAGTGATGAGGAAGAGGGCCCTGCTCAGGCTGTTGTTACATTCCAGTGATGAGGAAGAGGGCCCTGCTCAGGTTGTTGTTACATTCCAGTGATGAGGAAGAGGGCCCTGCTGATGTTGTTGTTACATTCCAGTGATGAGGAAGAGGGCCCTGCTCAGGCTGTTGTTACATTCCAGTGATGAGGAAGAGGGCCCTGCTCAGGTTGTTGTTACAATCCAGTGATGAGGAAGAGGGCCCTGCTCAGGTTGTTGTTACATTCCAGTGATGAGGAAGAGGGCCCTGCTGAGGTTGTTGTTACATTCCAGTGATGAGGAAGAGGGCCCTGCTCAGGTTGTTGTTACATTCCAGTGATGAGGAAGAGGGCCCTGCTGAGGTTGTTGTTACATTCCAGTGATGAGGAAGAGGGCCCTGCTCAGGCTGTTGTTACATTCCAGTGATGAGGAAGAGGGCCCTGCTCAGGTTGTTGTTACAATCCAGTGATGAGGAAGAGGGCCCTGCTCAGGTTGTTGTTACATTCCAGTGATGAGGAAGAGGGCCCTGCTGAGGTTGTTGTTACATTCCAGTGATGAGGAAGAGGGCCCTGCTCAGGTTGTTGTTACATTCCAGTGATGAGGAAGAGGGCCCTGCTGAGGTTGTTGTTACAATCCAGTGATGAGGAAGAGGGCCCTGCTCAGGTCGTTGTTACAACCCAGTGATGAGGAAGAGGGTCCTGCTCAGGTTGTTGTTACATTCCAGTGATGAGGAAGAGGGCCCTGCTCAGGTTGTTGTTACAATCCAGTGATGAGGAAGAGGGCCCTGCTCAGGTTGTTGTTACATTCCAGTGATGAGGAAGAGGGCCCTGCTCAGGTTGTTGTTACAATCCAGTGATGAGGAAGAGGGCCCTGCTCAGGTTGTTGTTAGAATCCAGTGATGAGGAAGAGGGCCCTGCTCAGGTTGTTGTTACATTACAGTGATGAGGAAGAGGGCCCTGCTCAGGTTGTTGTTACAATCCAGTGATGAGGAAGAGGGCCCTGCTCAGGTTGTTGTTACAATCCAGTGATGAGGAAGAGGGCCCTGCTCAGGTTGTTACAATCGAGTGATGAGGAAGAGGGTCCTGCTCAGGTTGTTGTTACAATCCAGTGATGAGGAAGAGGGCCCTGCTCAGGTTGTTGTTACATTCCAGTGATGAGGAAGAGGGCCCTGCTGAGGTTGTTGTTACATTCCAGTGATGAGGAAGAGGGCCCTGCTCAGGTTGTTGTTACATTCCAGTGATGAGGAAGAGGGCCCTGCTGAGGTTGTTGTTACATTCCAGTGATGAGGAAGAGGGCCCTGCTGAGGTTGTTGTTACATTCCAGTGATGAGGAAGAGGGCCCTGCTCAGGTTGTTGTTATAATCCAGTGATGAGGAAGAGGGCCATGCTGAGGTTGTTGTAACATTCCAGTGATGAGGAAGATGGCCCTGCTGAGGTTGTTGTAACATTCCAGTGATGAGGAAGAGGGCCCTGCTGAGGTTGTTGTTACATTCCAGTGATGAGGAAGAGGGCCCTGCTGAGGTTGTTGTAACATTCCAGTGATGAGGAAGAGGGCCCTGCTCAGGTTGTTGTTATACTCCAGTGATGAGGAAGAGGGCCCTGCTGAGGTTGTTGTAACATTCCAGTGATGAGGAAGAGGGCCCTGCTGAGGTCGTTGTTACAATCCAGTGATGAGGAAGAGGGCCCTGCTCAGGTTGTTGTTACAATCCAGTGATGAGGAAGAGGGCCCTGCTCAGGTTGTTGTTACATTCCAGTGATGAGGAAGAGGGCCCTGCTCAGGTTGTTGTTACATTCCAGTGATGAGGAAGAGGGCCCAGCTCAGGTTGTTGTTACAACCCAGTGATGAGGAAGAGGGCCCTGCTCAGGTTGTTGTTACATTCCAGTGATGAGGAAGAGGGCCCTGCTGAGGTTGTTGTTACATTCCTGTGATGAGGAAGAGGGCCCTGCTCAGGTTGTTGTTACATTCCAGTGATGAGGAAGAGGGCCCTGCTCAGGTTGTTGTTACAATCCAGTGATGAGGAAGAGGGCCCTGCTCAGGCTGTTGTTACATTCCAGTGATGAGGAAGAGGGCCCTGCTCAGGTTGTTGTTACATTCCAGTGATGAGGAAGAGGGCCCTGCTGATGTTGTTGTTACATTCCAGTGATGAGGAAGAGGGCCCTGCTCAGGCTGTTGTTACATTCCAGTGATGAGGAAGAGGGCCCTGCTCAGGTTGTTGTTACAATCCAGTGATGAGGAAGAGGGCCCTGCTCAGGTTGTTGTTACATTCCAGTGATGAGGAAGAGGGCCCTGCTGAGGTTGTTGTTACATTCCAGTGATGAGGAAGAGGGCCCTGCTCAGGTTGTTGTTACATTCCAGTGATGAGGAAGAGGGCCCTGCTGAGGTTGTTGTTACATTCCAGTGATGAGGAAGAGGGCCCTGCTCAGGCTGTTGTTACATTCCAGTGATGAGGAAGAGGGCCCTGCTCAGGTTGTTGTTACAATCCAGTGATGAGGAAGAGGGCCCTGCTCAGGTTGTTGTTACATTCCAGTGATGAGGAAGAGGGCCCTGCTGAGGTTGTTGTTACATTCCAGTGATGAGGAAGAGGGCCCTGCTCAGGTTGTTGTTACATTCCAGTGATGAGGAAGAGGGCCCTGCTGAGGTTGTTGTTACAATCCAGTGATGAGGAAGAGGGCCCTGCTCAGGTCGTTGTTACAACCCAGTGATGAGGAAGAGGGTCCTGCTCAGGTTGTTGTTACATTCCAGTGATGAGGAAGAGGGCCCTGCTCAGGTTGTTGTTACAATCCAGTGATGAGGAAGAGGGCCCTGCTCAGGTTGTTGTTAGAATCCAGTGATGAGGAAGAGGGCCCTGCTCAGGTTGTTGTTACATTACAGTGATGAGGAAGAGGGCCCTGCTCAGGTTGTTGTTACAATCCTGTGATGAGGAAGAGGGCCCTGCTGAGGTTGTTACAATCGAGTGATGAGGAAGAGGGTCCTGCTCAGGTTGTTGTTACAATCCAGTGATGAGGAAGAGGGCCCTGCTCAGGTTGTTGTTACAATCCAGTGATGAGGAAGAGGGCCCTGCTGAGGTTGTTACAATCGAGTGATGAGGAAGAGGGTCCTGCTCAGGTTGTTGTTACAATCCAGTGATGAGGAAGAGGGCCCTGCTCAGGTTGTTGTTACATTCCAGTGATGAGGAAGAGGGCCCTGCTGAGGTTGTTGTTACATTCCAGTGATGAGGAAGAGGGCCCTGCTCAGGTTGTTGTTACATTCCAGTGATGAGGAAGAGGGCCCTGCTGAGGTTGTTGTTACATTCCAGTGATGAGGAAGAGGGCCCTGCTGAGGTTGTTGTTACATTCCAGTGATGAGGAAGAGGGCCCTGCTCAGGTTGTTGTTATAATCCAGTGATGAGGAAGAGGGCCATGCTGAGGTTGTTGTAACATTCCAGTGATGAGGAAGATGGCCCTGCTGAGGTTGTTGTAACATTCCAGTGATGAGGAAGAGGGCCCTGCTGAGGTTGTTGTTACATTCCAGTGATGAGGAAGAGGGCCCTGCTGAGGTTGTTGTAACATTCCAGTGATGAGGAAGAGGGCCCTGCTCAGGTTGTTGTTATACTCCAGTGATGAGGAAGAGGGCCCTGCTGAGGTTGTTGTAACATTCCAGTGATGAGGAAGAGGGCCCTGCTGAGGTTGTTGTTACATTCCAGTGATGAGGAAGAGGGCCCTGCTGAGGTTGTTCTTACAATCCAGTGATGAGGAAGAGGGCCCTGCTGAGGTTGTTGTTACAATCCAGTGATGAGGAAGAGGGCCCTGCTGAGGTTGTTGTTACATTGCAGTGATGAGGAAGAGGGCCCTGCTCAGGCTGTTGTTAGATTCCAGTGATGAGGAAGAGGACCCTGCTCAGTCTGTTGTTAGATTCCAGTGATAAGGAAGAGGGCCCTGCTGAGGTTGTTACATTCCAGTGATGAGGAAGAGGGCCCTGCTCATGTTGTTGTTACATTCCAGTGATGAGGAAGAGGGCCCTGCTGAGGTTGTTACATTCCAGTGATGAGGAAGAGGGCCCTGCTGAGGTTGTTAGATTCCAGTGATGAGGAAGAGGGCCCTGCTGAGGTTGTTACATTCCAGTGATGAGGAAGAGGGCCCTGCTGAGGTTGTTACATTCCAGTGATGAGGAAGAGGGCCCTGCTCAGGTTGTTGTTAGATTCCAGTGATGAGGAAGAGGGCCCTGCTCAGGTTGTTGTTACAATCCAGTGATGAGGAAGAGGGCCCTGCTCAGGTTGTTGTTACAATCCAGTGATGAGGAAGAGGGCCCTGCTCAGGTTGTTGTTACATTCCAGTGATGAGGAAGAGGGTCCTGCTCAGGTTGTTGTTACATTCCAGTGATGAGGAAGAGGGTCCTGCTCAGGTTGTTGTTACAATCCAGTGATGAGGAAGAGGGCCCTGCTCAGGTTGTTGTTATAATCCAGTGATGAGGAAGAGGGCCCTGCTCAGGCTGTTGTTACATTCCAGTGATGAGGAAGAGGGCCCTGCTCAGGTTGTTGTTACAATCCAGTGATGAGGAAGAGGGCCCTGCTCAGGTTGTTGTTACATTCCAGTGATGAGGAAGAGGGACAGTAGTTATATAGGATAGTGTGTATAGACAGTAGTTATATAGGATGGTGTGTATAGACAGTAGTTATATAGGATGGTGTGTATAGACAGTAGTTATATAGGATGGTGTGTATAGACAGTAGTTATATAGGATGGTGTGTATATAGACAGTAGTTATATAGGATAGTGTGTATAGACAGTAGTTATATAGGATGGTGTGTATAGACAGTAGTTATATAGGATGGTGTGTATAGACAGTAGTTATATTGGATGGTGTGTATAGACAGTAGTTATATAGGATGGTGTGTATAGACAGTAGTTATATAGGATGGTGTGTATAGACAGTAGTTATATAGGATGGTGTGTATAGACAGTAGTTATATAGGATGGTGTGTATAGACAGTAGTTATATAGGATGGTGTGTATAGACAGTAGTTATATAGGATGGTGTGTATAGACAGTAGTTATAGAGGATGGTGTATATAGACAGTAGTTATATAGGATAGTGTGTATAGACAGTAGTTATATAGGATGGTGTGTATAGACAGTAGTTATATAGGATGGTGTGTATAGACAGTAGTTATATAGGATGGTGTGTATAGACAGTAGTTATATAGGATGGTGTGTATAGACAGTAGTTATATAGGATGGTGTGTATAGACAGTAGTTATAGAGGATGGTGTGTATAGACAGTAGTTATAGAGGATGGTGTATATAGACAGTAGTTATATAGGATGGTGTGTATAGACAGTAGTTATATAGGATGGTGTGTATAGACAGTAGTTATATAGGATGGTGTGTATAGACAGTATAGACAGTAGTTATATAGGATGGTGTGTGTAGACAGTAGTTATATAGGATGGTGTGTATAGACAGTAGTCATAGAGGATAGTGTGTATAGACAGTATAGACAGTAGTTATATAGGATGGTGTGTGTAGACAGTAGTTATATAGGATGGTGTGTATAGACAGTATAGACAGTAGTTATATAGGATGGTGTGTATAGACAGTAGTTATATAGGATGGTGTGTATAGACAGTAGTTATATAGGATGGTGTGTATAGACAGTAGTTATATAGGATGGTGTGTATAGACAGTAGTTATATAGGATGGTGTGTATAGACAGTAGTTATATAGGATGGTGTGTGTAGACAGTAGTTATATAGGATGGTGTGTATAGACAGTAGTTATATAGGATGGTGTGTATAGACAGTATAGACAGTAGTTATATAGGATGGTGTGTATAGACAGTAGTTATATAGGATGGTGTGTATAGACAGTAGTTATATAGGATGGTGTGTATAGACAGTAGTTATATAGGATGGTGTGTATAGACAGTAGTTATATAGGATGGTGTGTATAGACAGTAGTTATAGAGGATGGTGTGTATAGACAGTAGTTATAGAGGATGGTGTGTATAGACAGTAGTTATAGAGGATGGTGTGTATAGACAGTATAGACAGTAGTTATATAGGATGGTGTGTATAGACAGTAGTTATATAGGATGGTGTGTATATACAGTAGTTATAGAGGATGGTGTGTGTAGACAGTATAGACAGTAGTTATATAGGATGGTGTGTATAGACAGTAGTTATATAGGATGGTGTGTATATAGACAGTAGTTATATAGGATGGTGTGTATAGACAGTATAGACAGTAGTTATATAGGATGGTGTGTATAGACAGTAGTTATATAGGATGGTGTGTATAGACAGTAGTTATATAGGATGGTGTGTATAGACAGTAGTTATATAGGATGGTGTGTATAGACAGTAGTTATATAGGATGGTGTGTATAGACAGTATAGACAGTAGTTATATAGGATGGTGTGTATAGACAGTAGTTATATAGGATGGTGTGTATAGACAGTATAGACAGTAGTTATATAGGATGGTGTGTATAGACAGTAGTTATAGAGGATGGTGTGTATAGACAGTAGTTATAGAGGATGGTGTGTATAGACAGTAGTTATATAGGATAGTGTGTATAGACAGTAGTTATAGAGGATGGTGTGTATAGACAGTAGTTATATAGGATGGTGTGTATAGACAGTAGTTATATGGGATGGTGTGTATAGACAGTAGTTATATAGGATGGTGTGTATAGACAGTAGTTATATAGGATGGTGTGTATAGACAGTAGTTATATAGGATGGTGTGTATAGACAGTAGTTATAGAGGATGGTGTATATAGACAGTAGTTATATAGGATAGTGTGTATAGACAGTAGTTATATAGGATGGTGTGTATAGACAGTAGTTATATAGGATGGTGTGTATAGACAGTAGTTATATAGGATAGTGTGTATAGACAGTAGTTATAAAGGATGGTGTGTACAGACAGTATAGACAGTAGTTATATAGGATGGGGTGTATAGACAGTAGTTATAGAGGATGGTGTGTATAGACAGTAGTTATAGAGGATGGTGTGTATAGACAGTAGTTATATAGGATAGTGTGTATAGACAGTAGTTATAAAGGATGGTGTGTACAGACAGTAGTTATATGGGATGGTGTGTACAGACAGTATAGACAGTAGTTATAAAATCATAACTTAAAAACTGCATTTTGTGTTTACTTGGGTTATCTTTGTGTAATATTTAAATTTGTTTGATGATCTGAAACATTTAAATGTGACAAATGAACTCCGGAAGGGGGCAAATACTTATTCACTGTCTCATCTACAGGGCTGAAGAGTAGCTACCCACTGTAGGGGAGAAGGGTAGCTACCCACTGTAGGGGAGAAGGGTAGCTACCCACTGTAGATGAGAAGGGTAGCTACCCACTGTAGATGAGTAGGGTAGCTACCCACTGTAGATGAGTAGGCTAGCTACCCACTGTAGATGAGAAGGGTAGCTACCCACTGTAGGGGAGAAGGGTAGCTACCCACTGTAGAGGAGAAGGGTAGCTACCCACTGTAGGGGAGAAGGGTAGCTACCCACTGTAGAGGAGAAGGGTAGCTACCCCTACCCACTGTAGATGAGAAGGGTAGCTACCCACTGTAGATGAGAAGCTTAGTTACCCACTGTAGATGTAGAAGGGTAGCTACCCACTGTAGAGGAGAAGGGTAGCTACCCACTGTAGATGAGACGGGTAGCTACCCACTGTAGATGAGAAGGGTAGCTACCCACTGTAGATGAGAAGCTTAGTTACCCACTGTAGATGAGAAGGGTAGCTACCCACTGTAGATGAGAAGAGTAGCTACCCACTGTAGATGAGAAGGGTAGCTACCCACTGTAGATGAGAAGGGTAGCTACCACTGTAGATGAGAAGGGTAGCTACCCACTGTAGATGAGAAGGGTAGCTACCCACTGTAGATGAGAAGGGTAGCTACCCACTGTAGATGAGAAGGGTAGCTACCCACTGTAGATGAGAAGGGTAGCTACCACTGTAGATGAGAAGGGTAGCTACCCACTGTAGATGAGAAGGGTAGCTACCACTGTAGATGAGAAGGGTAGCTACCCACTGTAGATGAGAAGGGTAGCTACCACTGTAGATGAGAAGGGTAGCTACCCACTGTAGAGGAGAAGGGTAGCTACCCACTGTAGAGGAGAAGGGTAGCTACCCACTGTAGATGAGAAGGGTAGCTACCACTGTAGATGAGAAGGGTAGCTACCCACTGTAAATGAGAAGGGTAGCTACCACTGTAGATGAGGGTAGCTACCACTGTAGATGAGAAGGGTAGTTACCCACTGTGGATGAGAAGGGTAGCTACCCACTGTAGAGAAGGTTAGCTACCCACTGTAGAGGAGATGGCTAGCTACCCACTGTAGAGGAGAAGGGTAGCTACCCACTGTAGATGAGAAGGGTAGCTACCAATGTAGATGAGAAGGGTAGCTACCCACTGTAGATGAGAAGGGTAGCTACCCACTGTAGATGAGAAGGGTAGCTACCACTGTAGATGAGAAGGGTAGCTACCACTGTAGATGAGAAGGGTAGCTACCCACTGTAGATGAGTAGGGTAGCTACCACTGTAGATGAGAAGGGTAGCTACCCACTGTAGATGAGAAGGGTAGCTACCCACTGTAGATGAGAAGGGTAGCTACCCACTGTAGATGAGAAGGGTAGCTACCCACTGTAGATGAGAAGGGTAGCTACCCACTGTAGATGAGAAGGGTAGCTACCACTGTAGATGAGGGTAGCTACCCACTGTAGATGAGAAGGGTGGCTACCACTGTAGATGAGAAGGATAGCTACCCACTGTAGAGGAGAAGGGTAGCTACCCACTGTAGATGAGAAGGGTAGCTACCCACTGTAGAGGAGAAGGGTAGCCACCACTGTAGATGAGAAGGGTAGCTACCCACTGTAGATGAGAAGGGTAGCTACCCACTGTAGATGAGAAGGGTAGCTACCCACTGTAGATGAGAAGGGTAGCTACTCACTGTAGATGAGAAGGGTAGCTACCCACTGTAGATGAGAAGGGTAGCTATCACTGTAGATGAGAAGGGTAGCTACCCACTGTAGATGAGAAGGGTAGTTACCCACTGTAGATGAGAAGGGTAGCTACCACTGTAGATGAGAAGGGTAGCTACCCACTGTAGATGAGAAGGGTAGCTACCCACTGTAGATGAGAAGGGTAGCTACCCACTGTAGAGAAGGTTAGCTACCCACTGTAGAGGAGATGGCTAGCTACCCACTGTAGAGGAGAAGGGTAGCTACCCACTGTAGATGAGAAGGGTAGCTACCAATGTAGATGAGAAGGGTAGCTACCCACTGTAGATGAGAAGGGTAGCTACCACTGTAGATGAGAAGGGTAGCTACCCACTGTAGATGAGAAGGGTAGCTACCACTGTAGATGAGAAGGGTAGCTACCCACTGTAGAGGAGAAGGGTAGCTACCCACTGTAGAGGAGAAGGGTAGCTACCCACTGTAGATGAGAAGGGTAGCTACCCACTGTATATGAGAAGGGTAGCTACCACTGTAGATGAGGGTAGCTACCACTGTAGATGAGAAGGGTAGCCACCACTGTAGATGAGAAGGGTAGCTACCCACTGTAGATGAGAAGGGTAGCTACCCACTGTAGATGAGAAGGGTAGTTACCCACTGTAGATGAGAAGGGTAGCTACCCACTGTAGATGAGAAGGGTAGCTACCCACTGTAGATGAGAAGGGTAGTTACCCACTGTAGATGAGAAGGGTAGCTACCACTGTAGATGAGAAGGGTAGCTACCCACTGTAGATGAGAAGGGTAGCTACCCACTGTAGATGAGAAGGGTAGCTACCCACTGTAGAGAAGGTTAGCTACCCACTGTAGAGGAGATGGCTAGCTACCCACTGTAGAGGAGAAGGGTAGCTACCCACTGTAGATGAGAAGGGTAGCTACCAATGTAGATGAGAAGGGTAGCTACCCACTGTAGATGAGAAGGTTAGCTACCCACTGTAGAGGAGATGGCTAGCTACCCACTGTAGAGGAGAAGGGTAGCTACCCACTGTAGATGAGAAGGGTAGCTACCAATGTAGTTGAGAAGGGTAGCTACCCACTGTAGATGAGAAGGGTAGCTACCACTGTAGATGAGAAGGGTAGCTACCACTGTAGATGAGAAGGGTAGCTACCCACTGTAGATGAGTAGGGTAGCTACCACTGTAGATGAGAAGGGTAGCTACCCACTGTAGATGAGAAGGGTAGCTACCCACTGTAGATGAGAAGGGTAGCTACCCACTGTAGATGAGAAGGGTAGCTACCCACTGTAGATGAGAAGGGTAGCTACCACTGTAGATGAGAAGGGTAGCTACCCACTGTAGATGAGAAGGGTGGCTACCACTGTAGATGAGAAGGGTAGCTACCCACTGTAGAGGAGAAGGGTAGCTACCCACTGTAGAGGAGAAGGGTAGCTACCCACTGTAGATGAGAAGGGTAGCTACCACTGTAGATGAGAAGGGTAGCTACCCACTGTAGATGAGAAGGGTAGCTACCACTGTAGATGAGGGTAGCTACCACTGTAGATGAGAAGGGTAGCCACCACTGTAGATGAGAAAGGTAGCTACCCACTGTAGATGAGTAGGGTAGCTACCACTGTAGATGAGAAGGGTAGCTACCCACTGTAGATGAGAAGGGTAGCTACCCACTGTAGATGAGAAGGGTAGCTACCCACTGTAGAGGAGAAGGGTAGCTACCCACTGTAGGGGAGAAGGGTAGCTACCCACTGTAGATGAGAAGGGTAGCTACCCACTGTAGATGAGAAGGGTAGCTACCCACTGTAGATGAGAAGGGTAGCTACCACTGTAGATGAGAAGGGTAGCTACCCACTTTTCTCTCTAATTCTTAACAGAATAGTTTTAGGATTGAACTATTTGGCGACTGTTGATCTTACAGTATAGCACTGCAGATACAGTATAGGCATGTCAGTATGGGCACTTCCTGTTTGAGTTTCTGCCTATAGGGCGGGAGGAGCAAGATGGAGTCGTGGTCAGATTTGCTGAAAGGAGGGCGGGGGAGAGCCTTGTAAGCCTTCCGGACGTTTGAATAGCTCTATTACAGGCAGTCTGGTGAACAACATGACTTGAGTTCCTGTATGTTCCTAGAATTACACCGTGACTCGTTAAATCATGAAACACAACCCCTCCGCCCTTCTGCTTCTCTGAGATGTATTCATTCCTGTCTGAGCGATGTACTGAGAACAATAATAACAACAGAAGTAAAGACTAGGTCATTTCCTAGCTCAACTTCCTCAGTTCGGCGTCAGCTGTAGTGTGTTGAGTTCATGGTATGAGTTGTATATAGTCTCGGTCTGTTGCCTCATTCATTCATTGGCCACGGTAAAACATGTAGAATGATTTCCAGGATGGCCAGCAGAGGGCAGCAGTTCTCCGTGATAGAGTCCTCACGCGACCCATCGTCTCACATCAGGGTTGGAAAGACCAACTGCGTTATTAACTTTTAGGTCATTCAGCAGAGACTTTTATCCAGGGCTTTTTTTTACAGTGCAGGGCATTCAACTAGCGTAGTTAAAAACACATATCACAGACATAGCACGATTATTCCATGTAATTACAAGCTTATTACATAGTAATTCATTTGCTCCGTGTTTAATTACAGTGGAAAAGGCCAATTCATTGTCTATGAGATGTAGAGGAAGTGTTGCATTGTTACATTGCATGAAACCTACTGTAGTTTTAACCATGACTTCGCTGAAACTACATCTCCCATGAGCACTTGCTTATTCCTCTGCCGCTCAACTCTCTCGCACTAGAGGTGGTTAAAAAAAAAAAAAAAAAAAAGTTTGGGAAAGAATCCCAGGAATTCGTTTCCTGTGAAATTTGGCAAGAGGAGAGAACTAGACGTAGAGCCAAACTCGGAGAGCATTGACCAAGTTCCACAGACAGAGATGGGCTCACACAACAGTCCTTTTCCAGATGGACCGAGGACGAGGATGAGGACTCCCGGAGTTTAGAGCGAATTAACCCGCTTCCCCAGTCCGCTTGCACCGAGCAGGGAAAAACACACATTACGGGGTTTCAGCCATGGCTGAACCCCTGCTGAAACGGACCTTCTCTCGGCTGCGGGGAAAGGATCGATCCCGGCGGAAAACGGACCCCAAACTTAATGGTAACTGTAAAACGATGTTTAGAGTTTTAATTCCTTTATAGACAGTTTGTATTTTTCACGTGTGTATTTTTTTTTTATACCCAAACTAGATAATCAATAAGTAATCCAGCCTTACACAAATAACAGACCGCTGCAGATGTCGAAAACATGTATTCAGAAATAGGCATTTACTTGTTTTTGTGGGGCAACTAATTTCGTAGGCACGAAGAAAAGACATCACTTTTCAGTAAAACATGCACGACATGTCGATTTGAGACATAGTGAATGACGCTACGTCAAGGATAGGAGTGAAGCAGCAGGGTACACTTTGTATTGGTTCAACTTTAACATGTTTCACAATCCAGAAGTCACCCTGGGCATTGTTTACATTCTTCTGGTCTGTCGACGGAGAAACACAAGAGACAAGAAGAAGTAGCGGAGACCGACGGCAACGGAACACATCTAGAGAGAGTAGCGTTAAGTCAAAGAAAGGACTACCTTTAACCCCGGTACGGGATACCGTTATCTAGAAACAGGCTACCGTTATCTCCGGAACGGGCTACTGTTATCTCCTGAACGGGCTACCTTTATTTTCGAAACAGCTACCGTTAACCCCGGTACGGGATACCGTTATCTAGAAACAGGCTGCCGTTATCTCCGGAACGGGCTACTGTTATCTCCCGAACGGGCTACCTTTATTTTCGGAACGGGCTACCTTTATTTTCGGAATGGGCTACCGTTATCTTCGAAATGGGCTACCGTTATCTCCGGAACGGGCTACCGTTATCTCCCGAACGGGCTACCTTTATTTTCGAAACAGCTACCGTTAACCCTGGAATGGGCTACCGTTATCTCCGGAATGGGCCTAAATAAAATGCGTTTGTCTGCAGATGTGCCAGTGTTACATAATTCAGCCATTCAAGATCAATACAGGGAGTCAGACAGGGCGGGCCGCGCCTCTCGACCCTGCCCCAGACCCTCCTATAGCGGTTTTGTCTAAATAGGATACAGACAGCTTATGTCAAATTGACGTAAAAAGTGGATTTTTTTGTGCATTTTACCTAACCCTAACCCCTTTTCTAAAAACCTAATTATCATAACCTTCTGCTTCAGTTCTCTTAACCTGCTATGAAAAGTAAATTCTGACATAAACTGTATACCATCTAGTCAAAACCATCTATAGTCAAGATGTTACAGACAGTATACCATCTAATCAAAACCATCTATAGTCAAGATGTTACAGACAGTTGATTCCCACACATTGACACAGACAGACCACTCAGAGAGAGAAGATGATGCTGGGGGTTCGTATCCTACACAGAAACAAGAGCCAACCTACACCTCTCTCCTCTTCATCATTAGTAAAGTCAATTCACAGAAACAGGCCAACCTATACCTCCCTCCTCTTCATCATTAGTAAAGTCAACTCACAGAAACAAGAGCCAACCTATACCTCCCTCCTCTTCATCATTAGTAAAGTCAACTCACAGAAAGAGGAGCCAAACTATACCTCCCTCCTCTTTATCATTAGTAAAGTCAACTCACAGAAAGAGGAGCCAACCTATACCTCCCTCCTCTTCATCATTAGTAAAGTCAACTCACAGAAAGAGGAGCCAACCTATACCTCCCTCCTCTTCATCATTAGTAAAGTCAACTCACAGAAAGAGGAGCCAACCTATACCTCCCTCCTCTTCATCATTAGTAAAGTCAATTCACAGAAACAGGCCAACCTATACCTCCCTCCTCTTCATCATTAGTAAAGTCAACTCACAGAAACAGGCCAACCTATACCTCCCTCCTCTTCATCATTAGTAAAGTCAACTCACAGAAACAGGCCAACCTATACCTCCCTCCTCTTCATCATTAGTAAAGTCAACTCACAGAAACAGGCCAACCTATACCTCCCTCCTCTTCATCATTAGTAAAGTCAACTCACAGAAACAAGAGCCAACCTATACCTCCCTCCTCTTCATCATTAGTAAAGTCAACTCACAGAAAGAGGAGCCAACCTATACCTCCCTCCTCTTTATCATTAGTAAAGTCAACTCACAGAAAGAGGAGCCAACCTATACCTCCCTCCTCTTTATCATTAGTAAAGTCAACTCACAGAAAGAGGAGCCAACCTATACCTCCCTCCTCTTCATCATTAGTAAAGTCAACTCACAGAAAGAGGAGCCAACCTATACCTCCCTCCTCTTCATCATTAGTAAAGTCAACTCACAGAAAGAGGAGCCAACCTATACCTCCCTCCTCTTCATCATTAGTAAAGTCAACTCACAGAAAGAGGAGCCAACCTATACCTCCCTCTTCTTCATCATTAGTAAAGTCAACTCACAGAAAGAGGAGCCAACCTATACCTCCCTCCTCTTCATCATTAGTAAAGTCAACTCACAGAAACAGGCCAACCTATACCTCCCTCCTCTTCATCATTAGTAAAGTCAACTCACAGAAACAGGCCAACCTATACCTCCCTCCTCTTCATCATTAGTAAAGTCAACTCACAGAAACAGGCCAACCTATACCTCCCTCCTCTTCATCATTAGTAAAGTCAACTCACAGAAACAGGCCAACCTATACCTCCCTCCTCTTCATCATTAGTAAAGTCAACTCACAGAAACAAGAGCCAACCTATACCTCCCTCCTCTTCATCATTAGTAAAGTCAACTCACAGAAAGAGGACCCAACCTATACCTCCCTCCTCTTTATCATTAGTAAAGTCAACTCACAGAAAGAGGAGCCAACCTATACCTCCCTCCTCTTCATCATTAGTAAAGTAAACTCACAGAAAGAGGAGCCAACCTATACCTCCCTCCTCTTCATCATTAGTAAAGTCAACTCACAGAAACAGGCCAACCTATACCTCCCTCCTCTTCATCATTAGTAAAGTCAACTCACAGAAACAGGCCAACCTATACCTCCCTCCTCTTCATCATTAGTAAAGTCAACTCACAGAAACAGGCCAACCTACACCTCCCTCCTCTTCATCATTAGTAAAGTCAACTCACAGAAACAGGCCAACCTACACCTCCCTCCTCTTCATCATTAGTAAAGTCAACTCACAGAAACAGGCCAACCTACACCTCCTTCCTCTTCATCATTAGTAAAGTCAACTCACAGAAACAAGAGCCAACCTACACCTCCCTCCTCTTCATCATTAGTAAAGTCAACTCACAGAAACTGGAGCCAACCTACACCTCCCTCCTCTTCATCATTAGTAAAGTCAACTCACAGAAACAGGCCAACCTATACCTCCCTCCTCTTCATCATTAGTAAAGTCAACTCACAGAAACAGGAGCCAACCTACACCTCCCTCCTCTTCATCATTAGTAAAGTCAATTCACAGAAATATAAATGAAAGAGAATCATTGTGCCAGTCTCCTCTCTGCCCTCAACTCTGTAGTCATGTGAATAAGGCCTTTATAAAACTCTTGGCCTGGATTTCACCAGGGCTGGACAGCATATGGGCTGGGACTCTGTTTGAGAAAGCTGTATTTGTCCCACAGCCCCAAGGTTGAAGGGCAATGACAAACATTCATGTTGAAGTCTGTGTGAATGTGTCAACATTTAGTTTTCTCCCCTCCTCTCCTCTCCTCTGTTTTTTCTCCTCTCCTCTCCTCTCCTCTCCTCTCCTCTCCTCTCCTCTCCTCTCCTCTTCTCTCCTCTTCTCTCCTTCTCTCCTCTCCTCCTCTTCACTCCTCCTCTACTCTCCCCTCTCTCCTGCAGCAGTAGAATTATGGATGACATCACTGCTAGGTCAGAGGGGGGCGTGTCATATACTCCAGTGTATAACAGAGCCTGTTTTGTACAGACCCTGTTGATGAGGATGATGATGATGACGAAGCATTACGGATGAATGGACACATTGAGAAATGCTCCATCGCTAACATTAAATTGGCCCATCGCCTATAGTTGTTGCAGATGACAAACTCGAGTGGCCTGTCATGTCTGGACGAGGTGATCTCATTAGTTCTGTTGGGACTACCTAGGTTCCTGGTTTCAGCAGGCTGGATGGTGAACCCAGCAGTCAGTGTGGGTTTAACCAGGCTACCGTGGGACCACATTCCCACCCTGAGAGCATGTCTGTCTGAGACATAGAATGGGGATCCCAAATGGCACTCTTTCTCCCTTTACAGAGCACTAGTTTTGAGCAGAACCTTATGGGCACTGGTCAAAGTAGTGCACTAATAAGGCCAGAGAGCGCCATTTGGGACACAACAAGGTCTGCTCATTCTGCTGCAGTCCACTGTAATGACCTCCCACTATAATGACCTCCAACTGTAATGACCTCCAACTATAATGACCTCCCACTGTAATGACCTCCCACTGTAATGACCTCCAACTCTTAATGACCTCCAACTCTTAATGACCTCCAACTGTAATGACCTCCCACTGTAATGACCTCCCACTGTAATGACCTCCCACTGTAATGACCTCCCACTGTAATGACCTCCCACTGTAATGACCTCCAACTGTAATGACCTCCCACTGTAATGACCTCCCACTGTAATGACCTCCCACTGTAATGACCTCCCACTGTAATGACCTCCAACTGTAATGACCTCCCACTGTAATGACCTCCCACTGTAATGACCTCCAACTGTAATGACCTCCCACTGTAATGACCTCCCACTGTAATGACCTCCAACTGTAATGACCTCCCACTGTAATGACCTCCCACTGTAATGACCTCCAACTGTAATGACCTCCCACTGTAATGACCTCCCACTGTAATGACCTCCCACTGTAATGACCTCCCACTGTAATGACCTCCCACTGTAATGACCTCCAACTGTAATGACCTCCAACTGTAATGACCTCCCACTGTAATGACCTCCCACTGTAATGACCTCCCACTGTAATGACCTCCCACTGTAATGACCTCCCACTGTAATGACCTCCAACTGTAATGACCTCCCACTATAATGACCTCCCACTGTAATGACCTTCAACTGTAATGACCTCCCACTGTAATGACCTCCAACTGTAATGACCTCCAACTGTAATGACCAGAATATGTCAAGGGCCTGATGGTTTCTACAGTTATTCCCTATATAGAGCACTACTCTATACTACAGTCTGGCCTGTTTTAACTATTCCCTATATAGTACACTACTTTATACTACAGCCCTATTCCCTATATAGTACACTACTCTATACTACAGCCCTATTCCCTATATAGTACACTACTCTATACTACAGCCCTATTCCCTATATAGTACACTACTTTATACTACAGCCCTATTCCCTATATAGTACACTACTCTATACTACAGCCCTATTCCCTATATAGTGCACTACTTTATACTACAGCCCTATTCCCTATATAGTGCACTACTTTATACTACAGCCCTATTCCCTATATAGTACACTACTTTATACTACAGCCCTATTCCCTATATAGTACACTACTCTATACTACAGCCCTATTCCCTATATAGTGCACTACTTTATACTACAGCCCTATTCCCTATATAGTGCACTACTCTATACTACAGGCCTATTCCCTATATAGTACACTACTCTATACTTCAGCCCTATTCCCTATATAGTACACTACTTTATACTACAGCCTGGCCTGGTCTAACTATTCCCTATATAGTACACTACTTTATACTACAGCCCTATTCCCTATATAGTACACTACTCTATTCTACAGCCCTATTCCCTATATAGTACACTAATTTTGAGCAGAGCCATATAGACCCTATCAAATCAAATGTTTTTTGGTCACATACACGTGTTTAGCAGATGTTATTGCGGGTGTAGTGAAATGCTTGTGTTTCTAGCTCCAACAGTGCAATAATATCTAACTAAACACAACAAAACACACATCTAAAAGTAAAAGAATGGAATTAAGAAATATATAAATATTAGGATGAGCAATGTCGGAGTGACATTGACTAAAATACAGTAGAATAGAAAAAAGTATATACATATGAGATGACTAAAGCATAGACTAAGATACAGTAGAATAGAATACAGTATATACATATGAGATGAGTAATACATAGACTAAGACACAGTATAATAGAATACAGTAAATACATATGAGATGATAAATACATAGACTAAGATACAGTAGAATAGAATACAGTATATACATATGAGATGAGAAATACATAGACTAAGACACAGTAGAATAGAATACAGTATATAGATATGAGATGAGTAATACATAGACTACGATACAGTAGAATAGAATACAGTATATACAATGAGATGAGTAAAGCAGTATGTAAACATTATTAAAGTGACCAGTGTTCCATTATTAAAGTGACCAGTGTTCCATTATTAAAGTGACCAGTGTTCCATGATTAAAGTGACCAGTGTTCCATGATTAAAGTGACCAGTGTTCCATTATTAAAGGGACCAGTGTTCCATTATTAAAGTGACCAGTGTTCCATTATTAAAGGGACCAGTGTTCCATTATTAAAGTGACTAGTGTTCCATTATTAAAGTGGCCAGTGATTCCATGTCTATGTATACAGGGCAGCAGCCTCTAAGGTGCAGGGTTGAGTAACCAGGTGGTAGCTGGCTAGTGATGGCTATTTAACAGTCTAAGGCGTTGTTGCGCCTGCTTCACCACACTGTCTGTGTGGGTGGACCATTTCAGATTGTCAGTGATGTGTACGCCGAGGAACTTGTAGCTTTCTGCCTTCTCCGCCGCTGTCCCGTCGATGTGGACGGGGTGGTGCTCCCTCTGCTGTTTCCTGAAGTCCACGCTCAGCTCCTTTGTTTTGTTGACGTTGAGTGAGAAGTTATTTTCCTGACACCACCTCCTCCCTGTAGGCCGTCTCCTCGTTGTTGGTAATCAAGCCCACTAGGTCTGTGGACCTAGGTCCACAGACAATGCAACCTCTGTGTCGTCTGCAAATTTGATGATTGAGTTGGAGTTGTGCATAGCCACGCAGTCATAGGTGAGTACAGGAGGGGGCTGAGCACGTACCCTTTTGGGGACCCAGTGTTGAGGATCAGCGAAGTGGAGGTGATGTTTCCTACCTTCACCACCGAGGGGCTGCTCGTCAGGAAGTCCAAGACCCGGTTACACAGGGCGGGGTTCAGACCCAGGGCCTCCAGCTTAATGATGAGCTTGGAGGATACTATGGTGTTGAATGCTGAGCTGTAGTCAATGAACAGCATTCTTACATAGGTATTCCTCTTGTCCAGATGGTTTAGGGCAGTGTGCAGTGTGGTTGAGATTGCATCGTCTGTGGACCTATTGGGGCGGTAAGCAAATTGGAGTGGGTGTCAGGTAGGGTGGAGGTGATATGGTCCTTGACTAGTCTCTCAAAGCACTTCATGATGACAGAAGTGAGTGCTATGGGGCGATAGTCATTTAGTTCCGGTACCTTAGCTTTCTTGGGTACAGGAACAATGGTGGACATCTTGAAGCAAGTGGGAACAGGAGACTGGGAGAGATTGAATATGTCTGTAAACACACCAGCCAGCTAGTCTAAGCATGCTCTGAGGACGCGGCTAGGGATGCCGTCTGGGCCGGTAGCCTTGTGAGGGTTAAGATCCTTAAATGTCTTCCTCACGTCAGCCACGGAGAAGGAGAGCCCACAGTCTTTGGGAGTGGGTCGCGTCGGTGGCACTGTGTTATCCCCAAAGCGGGCGAAGAAGGTGTTCAGCTTGTCCGGGAGCAAGACGTCGGTGGCACTGTGTTATCCCCAAAGCGGGCGAAGAAGGTGTTCAGCTTGTCTGGGAGCAAGACGTCGGTGGCACTGTGTTATCCCCAAAGCGGGCGAAGAAGGTGTTCAGCTTGTCCGGGAGCAAGACGTCGGTGGCACTGTGTTATCCCCAAAGCGGGCGAAGAAGGTGTTCAGCTTGTCCGGGAGCAAGACGTCGGTGGCACTGTGTTATCCCCAAAGCTGGCGAAGAAGGTGTTCAGCTTGTCTGGGAGCAAGACGTCGGTGGCACTGTGTTATCCCCAAAGCGGGCGAAGAAGGTGTTCAGCTTGTCCGGGAGCAAGACGTCGGTGGCACTGTGTTATCCCCAAAGCGGGCGAAGGTGTTCAGCTTGTCTGGGAGCAAGACGTCGGTGGCACTGTGTTATCCCCAAAGCTGGCGAAGAAGGTGTTCAGCTTGTCCGGGAGCAAGACGTCGGTGGCACTGTGTTATCCCCAAAGCGGGCGAAGGTGTTCAGCTTGTCTGGGAGCAAGACGTCGGTGGCACTGTGTTATCCCCAAAGCTGGCGAAGAAGGTGTTCAGCTTGTCCGGGAGCAAGACGTCGGTGGCACTGTGTTATCCCCAAAGCGGGCGAAGAAGGTGTTTAGCTTGTCCGGGAGCAAGACGCCAGGGTCCGCGATGTGGCTGGTTTTCCCTTTGCAGTCTGTGATTGCCTGTAGACCCTGTCACATATGTCTCATGTCTGAGCCGTTGAATTGCGACTCCATTTTGTCTCTGTACTGACGTTTTTCCTGTTTGATTGCCTTACGGAGGGAATAACTACACTGTTTGTATTCAGCCATATTCCCAGTCACCTTGCCATGGTTAAGTGCGGTGGCTCGTGCTTTCAGTTTTGCGCGAATGCTGCCATCTATTCACGGTTTCTGGGTAGTTTTTAATAGTCACAGTGGGAACAACATCCCCTATACCATTCCTGATGAACTCAGTCACCTCAATGTTATTCTCAGAGGCTACCCAGAACATGTCCCAGTCCGCATGATCAAAACAATGTTGAAGCATGGATTCTGATTGGTCAGACCAGCGTTGAATAGACCTTAGCACGGGCACTTCCTGTTTAAGTTTCTGCCTATAGGAAGGGAGGAGCAAAATGGAGTTGTGATCTGATTTGCCAAAAGGAGTGCGGGGGAGGGCCATGTAGGCATTTCGAAAGGGGGAGTAGCAGTGTTTTACCAGAGGGAGAACTACAGTCAATGTGTTGATAGAACTTTGGTAGCGTTTTTCCTCAAATTTGCTTTGTTAAAATCCGCAGCTACAATAAATACAGCCTCAGGATATGTGGTTTCCAGTTTGCATAAAGTCCAGTGTAATTCCTTGTGGGCCGTCGTGGTATCGGCTTGAGTTGGAATATACACGGCTGTGACTATAACCGGAGAGAATTATCTTGGGAGTTTTGATTGTGAGGTATTCTAGATCGGGATTAGTGGTTAATCATGAAACAACCCTGTCTTTCTTCTTCCCGGAGAGTTCTTAATTCCTGTCTGCGCGATGAACTGAGAACCCAGCTGGCTGTATGGACGGGGACAGTGTATCCGGAGAGAACCATGATTCCGTGAAACAGAGTATGTTACAATCTCTGATGTCTCTCTGGAAGGAGATCTCTGGAAGGAGATCCTCGCCCTGAGCTCGTCTTCTTTATTGTCCAGAGACTGAACATTAGCGTGTAATGGGAAGTGGTGGATGGTGTGTTCGCCTCCTGAGTCGGACTAGAATTAGAGGTCGACCAATTATTTATTATATTTATAATTATTTATTGCCTTACCTCCTCACGCCATTTGCACACACTGTATATAGACTTTCTTTTTTATATTGTGTTATTGACTGTACGCTTGTTTATTCCATGTGTAACTCTGTGTTGTTGTTTGTGTCGCACTGCTTTGCTTTATCTT
>NC_092147.1:1779610-1802110 GCF_045791955.1 Oncorhynchus clarkii lewisi
CTCTGCCCCCTCTCTCCTGTCTCTGCCCCCTCTCTCCTCTCTATGCCCTCTCTCTCCTCTCTACATCATCAGCCCTGCATGGACCAGACAATGAAACTATTTACTCTCCTCTCTCTGCCCCCTCTCTCCTGTCTCTGCCCTCTCTCTCCTCTCTCTGCCCCCTCTCTCCTCTCTCTGCCCCCTCTCTCCTCTCTCTGCCCCCTCTCTCCTCTCTACATCATCAGCCCTGCTGTAGATGGTCTACTGGACCAGACAATGAAACTATTTCAATGATTACTGTGTTCTGCATGCAGACGTGTGATTTAACAGTTTACAGTGTGTAGACACATTGACCTCTCCTCCTCTCCCTCACTCTCTCTCTCTCCTCTCCGTCACTCTGTCTCTCTCTCCTCTCCCTCACTCTCTCTCTCTCCTCTCCGTCACTCTGTTTATCTCTCCTTTCCCTCACTCTCTCTCTCTCCTCTCCGTCACTCTGTTTCTCTCTCTTCTCCCTCACTCTGTTTCTCTCTCCTCTCCCTCACTCTGTTTCTCTCTCCTCTCCCTCACTCTCTCTCTCTCCTCTCCTCTCCCTCACTCTGTCTCTCTCTCCTCTCCCTCACTCTGTCTCTCTCTCCTCTCCCTCACTCTCTCTCTCCTCTCCCTCACGCTCTCTCTCTCCTCTCCCTCACTCTGTCTCTCTCTCCTCTCCCTCACTCCGTCTCTCTCTCCTCTCCCTCACTCTGTCTCTCTCTCCTCTCCCTCACTCTCTCTCTCTCTCCTATCCTCTCCCTCACTCTGTCTCTCCCTCCTCTCCCGCTCTCCTTCTACTCTACCTCTCTCTTTCTCCTCTCCTCTCCCTCATTCTGTCTCTCTCTCCTCTCCCTCCCTCACTCTCTCTCCTCTCCCTCCCTCACTCTGTCTCTTTCTCCTCTTCCTCACTCTCTCACCTCTCTTCCTCTCCCTCACTCTGTCTCTCTCTCTCCTCTCCCTCACTTTATCTATCTCCTCTCCTCTTCTTCACTCTCTGTCTCTCTCTCTCTCCTCTCCCTCCATTTCTCTGATTTCATTCTGTGAGTTATACACAAATCATTTATTTTCAACCCGTCTGTGGTAAATATCTTTCTGGAACCCTCCAACAGAGTTCCTCCACTCTTTGAATCAGACGAGACACTGTTCATAAGTCTTATGGCCAGTTGGATGATAGTTCTGGTACTACTCGTATCTCCTACATTACCAACATGTGTGACATCCCGCAGGAACTAACTTAGCAGGAGCAGCTGTAGCAGCATTTGTTATGTAATGAAAAACATTTATAGGGGGGGGGGGTAACACAAACATACTTCCTACTTGCTCCTTAGCGTTTGACTTCCTGTTTTTCCAGTTAGAGAAATATTGATATGTTTTAACCCTGTGTTTTTTTTTTACTACTTCCCTTTTCCGCTGCTTCCTGTCGGCTGCTGTCCTGTTTTAGTCATTGAGATTTTAACTCTCTAAAATTAGGGACGTCTGGGGAAGGAGACGAAGGAAACGTCTCAAATGGAACCCTATTTCCTATAATAGTGCACTACTTTAACCAGAAATGGCACCCTATTCCCTATAATAGTGGCTCTGGACAGAAGTAGTGCACTACTTTAACCAGAAATGGCACCCTATTCCCTATAATAGTGGCTCTGGACAGAAGTAGTGCACTAGAAAGGGAATGGGATCCCATTTGTGACGTTTGTGGGAGGGGAGAGAGACAGACTGAGTGAAGGAACAAGATCTTCTACCAGTGGACTGTTCATAACCCTGTGATTTATATCACAATGTACAGTAGATATACAGGTGGAGGATGTGGCTAGATGAAGGAACAAGATCTTCTACCAGTGGGACTGTTCATAACCCTGTGATTTATATCACAATGTACATTAGATATACAGGTGGAGGATGTGGCTAGATGAAGGAACAAGATCTTCTACCAGTGGACTGTTCATAACCCTGTGATTTATATCACAATGTACAGTAGATATACAGGTGGAGGATGTGGCTAGATGAAGGAACACGATCTTCTACCAGTGGACGGTTCATAACCCTGTGATTTATATCACAATGTACAGTAGATATACAGGTGGAGGATGTGGCTAGATGAAGGAACAAGATCTTCTACCAGTGGACTGTTCATAACCCTGTGATTTATATCACAATGTACAGTAGATATACAGGTGGAGGATGTGGGCTGGATGAAGGAACAAGATATTCTAACAGTGGACTGTTCATAACCCTGTGATTTATATCACAATGTACAGTAGATATACAGGTGGAGGATGTGGGCTGGATGAAGGAACAAGATATTCTACCAGTGGACTGTTCATAACCCTGTGATTTATATCACAATGTACAGTAGATATACAGGTGGAGGATGTGGGCTGGATGAAGGAAAAGCCACAGCCGGTTCTGTTTGGCTCCGTGTTTGGCACGGCTGTAGAATAATGAGGGATGGATTCTAGCTGATGTATTTCAGCGTTAGTAGAATAATGAGGGATGGATTCTAGCTGATGTCTTTCAGCATTAGTAGAATAATGAGGGATGGATTCTAGCTGCTGTCTTTCAGCATTAGTAGAATAATGAGGGATGGATTCTAGCTGATGTCTTTCTGCATTAGTAGAATAATGAGGGATGGATTCTAGCTGATGTCTTTCAGCATTAGTAGAATAATGAGGGATGGATTCTAGCTGATGTCTTTCTGCATTAGTAGAATAATGAGGGATGGATTCTAGCTGATGTCTTTCAGCATTAGTAGAATAATGAGGGATGGATTCTAGCTGCTGTCTTTCAGCATTAGTAGAATAATGAGGGATGGATTCTAGCTGCTGTCTTTCAGCATTAGTAGAATAATGAGGGATGGATTCTAGCTGCTGTCTTTCAGCATTAGTAGAATAATGAGGGATGGATTCTAGCTGCTGTCTTTCAGCGTTAGTAGAATAATGAGGGATGGATTCTAGCTGATGTCTTTCAGCATTAGTAGAATAATGAGGGATGGATTCTAGCTGCTGTCTTTCAGCATTAGTAGAATAATGAGGGATGGATTCTAGCTGATGTCTTTCAGCATTAGTAGAATAATGAGGGATGGATTCTAGCTGCTGTCTTTCAGCATTAGTAGAATAATGAGGGATGGATTCTAGCTGATGTCTTTCAGCATTAGTAGAATAATGAGGGATGGATTCTAGCTGATGTCTTTCTGCATTAGTAGAATAATGAGGGATGGATTCTAGCTGTTGTCTTTCAGCGTTAGTAGAATAATGAGGGATGGATTCTAGCTGATGTCTTTCAGCATTAGTAGAATAATGAGGGATGGATTCTAGCTGATGTCTTTCTGCATTAGTAGAATAATGAGGGATGGATTCTAGCTGATGTCTTTCAGCGTTAGTAGAATAATGAGGGATGGATTCTAGCTGTTGTCTTTCAGCGTTAGTAGAATAATGAGGGATGGATTCTAGCTGCTGTCTTTCAGCGTTTGTAGAATAATGAGGGATGGATTCTAGCTGCTGTCTTTCAGCATTAGTAGAATAATGAGGGATGGATTCTAGCTGCTGTCTTTCAGCATTAGTAGAATAATGAGGGATGGATTCTAGCTGCTGTCTTTCAGCATTAGTAGAATAATGAGGGATGGATTCTAGCTGCTGTCTTTCAGCATTAGTAGAATAATGAGGGATGGATTCTAGCTGCTGTCTTTCAGCGTTAGTAGAATAATGAGGGATGGATTCTAGCTGCTGTCTTTCAGCGTTAGTAGAATAATGAGGGATGGATTCTAGCTGCTGTCTTTCAGCGTTAGTAGAATAATGAGGGATGGATTCTAGCTGCTGTCTTTCAGCATTAGTAGAATAATGAGGGATGGATTCTAGCTGCTGTCTTTCAGCATTAGTAGAATAATGAGGGATGGATTCTAGCGGATGTCTTTCAGCATTAGTAGAATAATGAGGGATGGATTCTAGCGGATGTCTTTCAGCATTAGTAGAATAATGAGGGATGGATTCTAGCGGATGTCTTTCAGCATTAGTAGAATAATGAGGGATGGATTCTAGCTGATGTCTTTCAGCACTGGACACTGTGTTCTGCTGGGATGCTGACTAGCTACTGACTAGATGCTGACTAGATGCTAACTAGATGCTGACTAGATGCTGACTAGATGCTAACTAGATGCTAACTAGATGCTAACTAGATGCTGACTAGATGCTGACTAGCTACTGACTAAATGCTAACTAGATGCTGACTAGCTACTGACTAGATGCTGACTAGATGCTAACTAGATGCTGACTAGCTACTGACTAGATGCTGACTAGCCACTGACTAGATGCTGACTAGATGCTAACTAGATGCTAACTAGATGCTGACTAGCTACTGACTAGATGCTAACTAGATGCTGACTAGATGCTGACTAGCTACTGACTAGATGCTGACTAGCTACTGACTAGATGCTGACTAGATGCTGACTAGATGCTGACTAGCTACTGACTAGATGCTAACTAGATGCTAACTAGATGCTGACTAGATGCTAACTAGATGCTGACTAGCTACTGACTAGATGCTGACTAGCTACTGACTAGATGCTGACTAGATGCTGACTAGATGCTGACTAGCTACTGACTAGATGCTAACTAGATACTGACTAGCTACTGACTAGATGCTGACTAGATGTGCTGACTAGCTACTGACTAGATGCTAACTAGATGCTAACTAGATGCTGACTAGCTACTGACTAGATGCTGACTAGATGCTGACTAGATGCTAACTAGATGCTAACTAGATGCTAACTAGATGCTGACTAGCTACTGACTAGATGCTAACTAGATGCTGACTAGATGCTAACTAGATGCTAACTAGATGCTGACTAGATGCTAACTAGATGCTGACTAGCTACTGACCTAATTGTCATAAATGCTGTTTGTACCAGTGCAGTAATAAGTGGGGCGATCCAAATGTTTAGATGGGAGTTCCCATGTTACCGCTCCTTTCCTCTCCTCTGTTTGGCTCCCAAATGCCACCCTATTCCCTATATAGTGGCCCTGATCAGAAGTAGTGCACTATAAAGGGGAATAGGGTGCCATTTGGGATGAGCCTTCCTCTCCTCTGTCTCGTGCACCGTTATCAGATGCTACTCTAACTAGAAGGTTCCTGTGGCCCTGCTGAGACAACTACCCCTCTCAGACCCACAGATCAGATGCTACTCTAACTAGAAGGTTCCTGTGGCCCTGCTGAGACAACTACCCCTCTCAGACCCACAGATCAGATGCTACTCTCTCTAGAAGATTCCTGTGGCCCTGCTGAGACAACTACCCCTCTCACTCCCAGAGATCAGATGCTACGCTAACTAGCACGTTCCTGTGGCCCTGCTGAGACAACTACCCCTCTCAGACCCACAGATCAGATTATACTCTATCTAGAAGGTTCCTGTGGCCCTGCTGAGACAACTACCCCTCTCAGACCCACAGATCAGATGCTACTCTATCTAGAAGGTTCCTGTAGCCCTGCTGAGACAACTCCCCCTCTCAGACCCACAGATCAGATGCTACTCTCTATCTAGAAGGTTCCTGTAGTCCTGCTGAGACAACTACCCCTTCAGACCCAGAGATCAGATGCTACTCTAGCTAGAAGGTTCCTGTAGCCCTGCTGAGACAACCGCCCCTCAGACCCACAGATCAGATGCTACTCTCTAGCTAGAAGGTTTCTGTGGCCCTGCTGAGACAACCCCCCCTCAGACCCAGAGATCAGATGCTACTCTAGTTAGAAGGTTCCTGTAGCCCTACTGAAACAACCCCCCCCCCCCCCTCAGACCCACAGATCAGATGCTACTCTAGCTGGAAGGTTCCTGCAGCCCTGATGAGGCAACTACCCCCCTCACACCCAGAGATGGAGGCAGAGATTGTCCCCTTAGAGAGCATTTCCCAAATTCACTAAAACTGTTTATATCTCTTCTCGTCTCTCCGTTTAGCAATCAGAGCGTGACACACAGCATTTCTCTGTCTGCCCTCCTTTAAGACTGGATCAGAGGAGAGAGAGAGAGGGAGAGAGAGGAGAGAGGAGAGAGGGAGAGAGAGAGAGGGAGAGAGGAGAGGAGAGAGGGAGAGAGAGAGAGGGAGAGAGAGAGAGGGAGAGAGGGAGGGAGAGAGAGAGAGAGAGAGAGGGAGGGAGAGAGAGAGAGAGAGAGGAGAGAGAGAGGAGAGAGGGAGAGAGAGAGGGAGAGAGAGAGAGAGAGAGGGAGAGAGAGAGAGAGACAGAGGGAGAGAGAGAGACAGAGAGAGAGAGACCGAGAGAGAGAGAGGGAGAGAGGGAGAGAGAGAGAGGGAGGGAGAGAGAGAGAGAGGAAAGAGAGAGGAGAGAGGGAGAGGGAGAGAGATGAGAGAGCAGAGAGAGGGAGAGAGAGAGGGAGAGAGAGAGGGAGAGAGAGAGAGAGAGAGGGAGAGAGAGAGAGAGGGGGAGAGAGACTGAGAGAGAGAGGGAGAGAGAGAGAAAGAGGGAGAGAGAGAAATGGGTGCACATCCAGCAGTGAAAACATGGCCACCTTAGTAATGACTTATAAGGGAACTGTAACATTATTCAGAAGGAGTTCTATTGTTGTCAGTGTGTTGCATTCTGGGAAGGTTATTTACAGCAGCTCAGCAGGAAGTCCATAAAGAATAGTTTGGTTGAACCACAGATCTGTCCTGAGGTTAAACCACCATTTTATTGTCCTTTCCATTAGATATCTGAGAGCACTAAGCACTGCTTCTTCAAATGGAACGCAATGGAAACTTTTCCCACCAAAAAAAAAGTCCCTTGGATTTGTTTCCTGGCAGGAATGGACTGGAGTGATTATTGCTTTCTTGACTGGATGGATGGAGAGAGAGAGAGGGAGAGAGAGAGCGAGGGAGAGACAGAGGGAGGGAGAGAGAGAGGGAGAGAGAGAGAGAGGGAGACAGAGAGCGAGGGAGAGACAAGAGGTAGGGAGAGAGGGAGGGAGAGGGAGGGAGAGAGAGAGACAGAGAGAGAAGGCTCTGGTCTGGTAGGCTGGCGTTTTGGAGAGAAAATAACTTAAGTTATTGGTATTTGGTCTGGCTAGGTTCAGCTCAGGCTACTTTCAGCTCAGGCTAGATTCAGCTCAGGCTAGGTTTAGCTCAGGTTAGGTTCAGCTCAGGTTAGGTTCAGCTCAGGCTAGGTTCAGCTCAGGCTAGGTTCAGCTCAGGCTAGGTTCAGCTTAGGCTAGGTTTAGCTCAGGCTAGGTTCAGCTCAGGCTAGGTTCAGCTCAGACTAGGTTTAGCTCAGGCTAGGTTTAGCTCAGGCTAGGTTCAGCTCAGGCTAGGTTCAGCTCAGGCTAGGTTCAGCTCAGGTTAGGTTTAGCTCAGGCTAGGTTCAGCTCAGGCTAGGTTCAGCTCAGGCTAGGTTCAGCTCAGGCTAGGTTCAGCTCAGGCTAGGTTCAGCTCAGGCTAGGTTTAGCTCAGGCTAGGTTCAGCTCAGGCTAGGTTCAGCTCAGGCTAGGTTTAGCTCAGGCTAGGTTTAGCTCAGGCTAGGTTCAGCTCAGGCTAGGTTCAGCTCAGGTTAGGTTCAGCTCAGGCTAGGTTCAGCTCAGGCTAGGTTCAGCTCAGGCTCGGTTCAGCTCAGGCTAGGTTCAGCTCAGGCTCGGTTCAGCTCTGGCTCGGTTCAGCTCTGGCTAGGTTCAGCTCAGGCTAGGTTCAGCGCAGGCTAGGTTCAGGTCAGGCTAGATTCAGCTCAGGCTACTCAGCCCTATTCCCTATATAGTGCACTACTTTATACTACAGCCCTATTCCCTATATAGTGCACTACTCTATACTACAGCCCTATTCCCTATATAGTACACTACTTTATACTACAGGCCTATTCCCTATATAGTGCACTACTTTATACTACAGCCCTATACAACAGCCCTATTCCCTATATAGTGCACTACTTTATACTACAGCCTTATTCCCTATATAGTACACTACTCTATACTACAGCCCTATTCCCTATATAGTACACTACTCTATACTACAGCCCTATTCCCTATGTAGTGCACTACTCTATACTACACCTCAACACAAAGCAGGGTGGAGAATGACACTAAACCTGTCTGAATGAGTGGCTTTGCAGAGGGTGGAGAATGACACTAAACCTGTCTGAATGAGTGGCTTTGCAGAGGGTGGAGAATGACTCTAAACCTGTCTGAATCAGTTGCTTGGCAGAGGGTGGAGAATGACTCTAAACCTGTCTGAATCAGTTGAAATATTGAGGGTGGAGAATGACTCTAAACCTGTCTGAATCAGTTGAAATATTGAGGGTGGAGAATGACTCTAAACCTGTCTGAATGAGTTGCTTTGCAGAGGGTGGAGAATGACACTAAACCTGTCTGAATGAGTTGCTTTGCAGAGGGTGGAGAATGACACTAAACCTGTCTGAATGAGTTGCTTGGCAGAGGGTGGAGAATGACACTAAACCTGTCTGAATGAGTTGCTTGGCAGAGGGTGGAGGTGGAGGGTGAAGTTGGGAGTAACAAAATGAAAGACTGCATGCTTTGTGTGTTTGTGTGTGTGTGTGTGTGTGTATTTTTGGGCCCTCTGATGAATAGTGAATATAAACCTGTGTGTGTGTGTGTGTGTGTGTGTGTGTGTGTGTGTGTGTGTGTGTGTGTGTGTGTGTGTGTGTGTGTGTGTGTGTGTCTCCAGCTGTGTAAGGCTTTAAGCACAGACCGGTCATTGACATCTACAGCAGGACAGCTGTTTGTTCTTCCTTGGGCTTTTCTCCCTCTCTCTCTCTCCCTCTTTATCTCTCTCCCTCTTTATCTCTCTCCCTCTCTCTCTCTCTCTCTCTCTCTCTCTCTCTCTCTCTCCCTCTCTCTCTCTCTCTCTCTCTCTCTCTCTCTCTCTCTCTCTCTCTCCCTCTATATCTCTCTCCCTATCTCTCCCTCTCTCTCTCTCTCTCTCTCTCTCTCTCTCTCTCTCTCTCTCTCTCTCTCTCTCTCTGTGTCTCTCTCTCTATCTCTCTCTCTCTCTCTCTCTCTCTCCCTATCTCTCTCTCTCTCCCTCTCTCCGTCCCTCTCTCTCTCTCTCTCCCTATCTCTCTCTCTCCCTCTCTCCGTCCCTCTCTGTCCCTCTCTCTCCATCTCTTTTCCTTTCCTTCTTTCCCCTCCTCCAGTGTGCCAGGCAGTGTTCTCCTCTGTCCTCAGTGTCCTGATAAAGTCTGATCAGCAGCAGTATGATCAGTATAATCACATTTCTTCTGATTTGACAGACACACACACACACACACACACACACACGCTCTCTCTCTTTCTCTCAGGCCCTCTGATCCCGTGTCTCAGAGAACAGGAAGTTGTCTGACTGTAGCTCCAGTGAACTGACTGTAACGCCCCACTTCCTATCTCTACTCTGTTAACCGAATGTAGCAGGCTAAAATAAACTCCTGAGTCCGGGGTCGGACAACTGGAGAACAGCCCACCTCAGGGTCCAATAGAATCAGTCCCTGTTCAGTATCAGGGTGGGTCTACTGTTCAGTATCAGGGTGGGTCTACTGTTCAGTAACAGGGTGGGTCCACTGTTCAGTATCAGGGTGGGTCTACTGTTCAGTAACAGGGTGGGTCCACTGTTCAGTATCAGGGTGGGTCCACTGTTCAGTATCAGGGTGGGTCTACTGTTCAGGGTGGGTCTACTGCTCAGGGTGGGTCTACTGTTCAGAATCAGGGTGGGTCTACTGTTCAGTATCAAGGTGGGTCTACCGTTCAGTATCAGGGTGGGTCTACTGTTCAGGGTGGGTCTACTGTTCAGTATCAGGGTGGGTCTACTGTTCAGTATCAGGGTGGGTCTACTGTTCAGGGTGGGTCTACTGTTCAGTATCAGGGTGGGTCTACTGTTCAGTATCAGGGTGGGTCTACTGTTCAGTATACGGGTGGGTCTACTGTTCAGTAACAGGGTGGGTCCACTGTTCAGGGTGGGTCTACTGTTCAGTATCAGGGTGGGTCTACTGTTCAGTATACGGGTGGGTCTACTGTTCAGTAACAGGGTGGGTCCACTGTTCAGTATCAGGGTGGGTCCACTGTTCAGTATCAGGGTGGGTCTACTGTTCAGGGTGGGTCTACTGTTCAGGGTGGGTCTACTGTTCAGAATCAGGGTGGGTCTACTGTTCAGTATCAGGGTGGGTCTACTGTTCAGGGTGGGTCTACTGTTCAGTATCAGGGTGGGTCTACTGTTCAGTATCAGGGTGGGTCTACTGTTCAGTATCAGGGTGGGTCTACCGTTCAGTATCAGGGGGTCTACTGTTCAGGGTGGGTCTACTGTTCAGTATCAGGGTGGGTCTACTGTTCAGTATCAGGGTGGGTCTACTGTTCAGTATCAGAGTGGGTCTACTGTTCAGTATCAGAGTGGGTCTACTGTTCAGGGTGGGTCTACTGTTCAGGGTGGGTCTACTGTTCAGTATCAGGGTGGGTCTACTGTTCAGTATCAGGGTGGGTCTACTGTTCAGTATCAGGGTGGGTCTACTGTTCAGTAACAGGGTGGGTCCACTGTTCAGTATCAGGGTGGGTCTACTGTTCAGTATACGGGTGGGTCTAATGTTCAGTATCAGAGTGGGTCTACTGTTCAGTATCAGAGTGGGTCTACTGTTCAGGGTGGGTCTACTGTTCAGGGTGGGTCTACTGTTCAGTATCAGGGTGGGTCTACTGTTCAGTATCAGGGTGGGTCTACTGTTCAGTATCAGGGTGGGTCTACTGTTCAGTAACAGGGTGGGTCCACTGTTCAGTATCAGGGTGGGTCTACTGTTCAGGGTGGGTCTACTGTTCAGTATCAGGGTGGGTCTACTGTTCAGTATCAGGGTGGGTCTACTGTTCAGTATCAGGGTGGGTCTACTGTTCAGTATACGGGTGGGTCTACTGTTCAGGGTTGGTCTACTGTTCAGTATCAGGGTGGGTCTACTGTTCAGGGTGGGTCTACTGTTCAGTATCAGGGTGGGTCTACTGTTCAGGGTGGGTCTACTGTTCAGTATCAGGGTGGGTCTACTGTTCAGTATCAGGGTGGGTCTACTGTTCAGGGTGGGTCTACTGTTCAGTATCAGGGTGGGTCTACTGTTCAGTATCAGGGTGGGTCTACTGTTCAGTATACGGGTGGGTCTACTGTTCAGTATCAGGGTGGGTCTACAGTTCAGTATCAGGGTGGGTCTACTGTTCAGGGTGGGTCTACTGTTCAGTATCAGGGTGGGTCTACTGTTCAGTATCAGGGTGGGTCTACTGTTCAGTATCAGGGTGGGTCTACTGTTCAGTATCAGGGTGGGTCTACTGTTCAGGGCGGGTCTACTGTTCAGTATCAGGGTGGGTCCACTGTTCAGTATCAGGGTGTATCTACTTTTCATATTTTTTAATTCCCCTCATCAATCTACACATAATACCCCATAATGACTTTGCTCCGTTCTTTCCCTCGATCCTGACTAGTCTCCCAGTCCCTGCAGCTGAAAAACATCCCCACAGCATGATGCTGCCACCACCATGCTTCACCGTAGGGATGGTGCCAGGTTTCCTCCAGACGTGACGCTTGGCATTCAGGCCAAAGAGTTCAATCTTGGTTTCATCAGACCAGAGAATCTTGTTTCTCATGGTCTGAGAGTCTTTTAGGTGCCTTTTGGCAAACTCCAAGCTGGCTGTCATGTGCCTTTTACTGAGGAGTGGTTTCCGTCTGGCCACTCTACCATAAAGGCCTGATTGGTGGAGTGCTGCAGAGATGGTTGTCCTTCTGGAAGGTTCTCCCATCTCTACAGAGGAACTCTGGAGCTCTATCAGAGTGACAATCGGGTTCTTTGTCACCTCCCTGACCAAGGCCCTGCTCAGTTTGGCCGGGTGGCCAGCTCTAGGAAATGTCTTGGTGGTTTCAAACTTCTGTGTTCTTGAGGCCACTGTGTTCTTGGGGACCTTCAATGCTGCAGACATGTTTTTGTACCCTTCCCCAGATCTGTGTCTCGACACAATCCTGTCTCGGTACTCTACAGACAATTCCTTCGACCTCATGGCTTTTTGCTCTGACATTCACTGTCAACTGTGGGACCTTATATAAACAGGTGTGTACCTTTCCAAATCATGTCCAATCAATTGAATTTACCAATCAAGTTGTAGAAACATCTCAAGGATGATCAATGGAAACAGGATGCAGCTGAACTCAATTTCGAGTCTCATAGCAAAGGGTCTGAATACTTATGTAAATAAGCTATTTCCGTTTTCGCTTTGTCATTATGGGGTATTGTGATGTCATTATGGGGTATTGTGATGTCATTATGGGGTATTGTGATGCCATTATGGTGTATTGTGATGTCATTATGGGGTATTGTGATGTCATTATGGGGTATTGGGATGACATTATGGGGTATTGTGATGTCATTATGGGGTATTGGGATGACATTATGGTGTATTGTGATGTCATTATGGGGTATTGTGATGTCATTATGGGGTATTGTGATGTCATTATGGGGTATTGTGATGTCATTATGGGGTATTGTGATGCCATTATGGGGTATTGTGTTGTCATTATGGGGTATTGTGATGTCATTATGGGGTATTGTGATGTCATTATGTGGTATTGTGATGCCATTATGGGGTATTGTGATGTCATTATGGGGTATTGTGATGTCATTATGGGGTATTGTGATGTCATTATGGGGTATTGTGATGTCATTATGGGGTATTGTGATGTCATTATGGGGTATTGTGATGTCATTATGGGATATTGTGATTGTAGATTGATGAGGGGAAAACATAAATGTAATCCAATTTAGAATAAGTCTGTAATAAGTTGTGGAAAAAGTCAAGGGGTCTGAATGCTTTCCCGAATGCTTTCCCGAATGTGTGTTTGAGTATTTGGTATCTGAATTGTGTATTTGAGTATTTTCCAGCCCAAAACAAGTACTTTTTATTTTAGTATTTTGAACAGTTATTTGTATAAATAAATAAATAAATAGTCAACCAAATTGTATTTGAAATTATTTTCAAATACTTATTTCAAATACTATTTAAAATATCTAAAGTTTAAATGCATTTGAGTTTTGAAATCTATTGAAAACTAATAGCTGAAAAGGTATTTGAACCCAGGTCTGGTCGGACACCTTCTGTCTGTTTTTAAACACGTTGGCTGGACTTTTATCGCCAGAGAAGGAGAATCGTGACGTGGGTTGAATGGGACTCGGTGGTGAATATTATATTGAGACCCTTGCCAGTCTTACTTTGTTTTTGACCCCTTCAGTATCTTGTTCCCCTGCTGTTGCTCCAGGAGATCATTGGATAGATGGGTCTGCTGGTGGTGTGATAGTACTAGTGAGGGTTGGGAGGGTAGTCTACTGTAGGTGTGATAGTACTAGTGAGGGTTGGGAGGGTAGTCTACAGTAGGTGTGATAGTACTAGTGAGGGTTGGGAGGGTAGTCTACAGTCATGGTCTACTGTAGGTGTGATAGTACTAGTGAGGGTTGGGAGGGTAGTCTACTGTAGGTGTGATAGTACTAGTGAGGGTTGGGAGGGTAGTCTACAGTCATGGTCTACAGTCGGTGTGATAGTACTAGTGAGGGTTGGGAGGGTAGTCTACTGTAGGTGTGATAGTACTAGTGAGGGTTGGGAGGGTAGTCTACTGTAGGTGTGATAGTACTAGTGAGGGTTGGGAGGGTAGTCTACTGTAGGTGTGATAGTACTAGTGAGGGTTGGGAGGGTAGTCTACAGTAGGTGTGATAGTACTAGTGAGGGTTGGGAGGGTAGTCTACTGTAGGTGTGATAGTATTAGTGAGGGTTGGGAGGGTAGTCTACAGTCATGGTCCCTCCCAACCCTCACTAATACTAACACACCTACAGTAGACCAGCAGCATAGCCACACAGCAGCATAGCCACACAGCAGCATAGCCACACAGCAGCATAGCCACACAGTAGCGTAGCCACACAGCAGCATAGCCACACAGCAGCATAGCCACACAGTAGCGTAGCCACACAGCAGCATAGCCACACAGTAGCGTAGCCACACAGTAGCGTAGCCACACAGCAGCATAGCCACACAGTAGCGTAGCCACACAGTAGCGTAGCCACACAGCAGCATAGCCCACACAGCAGCATAGCCACACAGCAGCATAGCCCACAAAGCAGCATAGCCACACAGCAGCATAGCCACACAGTAGCGTAGCCACACAGCAGCATAGCCACACAGTAGCGTAGCCACACAGCAGCATAGCCACACAGTAGCGTAGCCACACAGCAGCATAGCCACACAGCAGCGTAGCCACACAGCAGCGTAGCCACACAGCAGCATAGCCACACAGTAGCGTAGCCACACAGCAGCATAGCCACACAGCAGCGTAGCCACACAGCAGCGTAGCCACACAGTAGCGTAGCCACACAGCAGCATAGCCACACTGCAGCATAGCCACACAGCAGCATAGCCACACAGCAGCATAGCCACACAGCAGCGTAGCCACACAGCACACAGCAGCATTGCCACACAGCAGCATAGCCACACAGCAGCATAACCACACAGCAGCATAGCCACACAGCAGCATAGCCACACAGCAGCATAGCCACACAGCAGCATAACCACACAGCAGCATAGCCACACAGCAGCATAGCCACACAGCAGCGTGTAACAGGCACGGTCACTATCTTGTTTGCTCCTGCACGTGTACACACATCTCTGCTTATATTCTGGATACTTCATTAAATGCCTTTGGAAACTATTCAGACCCTATGCCTTTTTCCTCATTTTGTTACATTACAGCCTTATTATAACATTTAAAACATCCTTAGCAATCTATACACAATACCCCATAATGAGCCATGAGGTGGAAGGAATTGTCCGTGGAGCTCCGAGACAGGATTGGGGGTAGGGTACCAAAACATTTCTGCAGCATTGAAGGTCCCCAAGAACACAGTGGCCTCCATCATTCTGCAGCATTGAAGGTCCCCAAGAACACAGTGGCCTTCATCATTCTGCAGCATTGAAGGTCCCCAAGAACACAGTGGCCTCCATCATTTCTGCAGCATTGAAGGTCCCCAAGAACACAGTGGTCTCCATCATTCTGCAGCATTGAAGGTCCCCAAGAACACAGTGGCCTCCATCATTCTGCAGCATTGAAGGTCCCCAAGAACACAGTGGCCTCCATCATTTCTGCAGCATTGAAGGTCCCCAAGAACACAGTGGTCTCCATCATTCTGCAGCATTGAAGGTCCCCAAGAACACAGTGGCCTCCATCATTCTGCAGCATTGAAGGTCCCCAAGAACACAGTGGCCTCCATCATTCTGCAGCATTGAAGGTCCCCAAGAACACAGTGGCTTCATCATTCTGCAGCATTGAAGGTCCCCAAGAACACAGTGGTCTCCATCATTCTGCAGCATTGAAGGTCCCCAAGAACACAGTGGCCTCCATCATTCTGCAGCATTGAAGGTTCCCAAGAACACAGTGGCCTCCATCATTCTGCAGCATTGAAGGTCCCCAAGAACACAGTGGCCTCCATCATTCTGCAGCGTTGAAGGTCCCCAAGAACACAGTGGCCTCCATCATTCTGCAGCATTGAAGGTCCCCAAGAACACAGTGGCCTCCATCATTCTGCAGCATTGAAGGTCCCCATGAACACAGTGGCCTCCATCATTCTGCAGCATTGAAGATCCCCAAGAACACAGTGGCCTCCATCATTCTGCAGCATTGAAGGTCCCCAAGAACACAGTGGCCTCCATCATTCTTATTAAATGGAAGAAGTTTGGAAACACCAAGACTCTTCCTGGAGCTGGCCGCCCGGCCAAACTGACCAATCCGGGAAGAGAAGGTCAGTGACCAAGAACCCGATGGTCACTCTGACAGAGCTCTAGAGTTCCACTGTGGAGATGGGAGAACCTTCCAGAAGGACAAGCATCTCTGCATCCACTCCACCAGCCTTTATCTGCAGAGAAGAACGGGGAGAAGAAACGTCTTACCGAAGGAGGCTCGAGACTGTCCTACCGAAGGAGGCTCGAGACTGTCCTACCGGAGGAGGCTCGAGACTGTCCTACCGAAGGAGGCTCGCGACTGTCCTACCAAAGGAGGCTCGAGACTGTAATCGCTGCTAAAGGTGCTTCAACAAAGTACTGAGTAAAGGGTCTGAATACTTCTGTAAATGTGTGTGTAGATTGATGAGGGCAATATATATTTTTAAAGAATAAGGCTGTAACCCTGACAAAATGTGGGGAAAGGTCTGAATCGTTTCCGAAGGCACTGTATATAACGGATTAGACTGTAGATCGACACAGTGGGGTTATTCATGATTCCTGCCATGTTTTTGGACATCACCAGGCTCACACACACAAACTAGAGAGGGAGGACACAGGAAAAAGAGGAGAGAGAGAGGGAGCAGAGTACGGGAGAAGAGGAAGGAGAGGGAAGACAGCCACAGGAAAAAGGGGAGAGAGAGAGGGAGCGGAGGAGGGGAGGGGAGGAGAGGGAAGAGAGGGAAGACAGCCACAGGAAAAAGAGGAGGGAGAGATAGAGAACAGAGGAGGGGAGGAGAGGAGAGGGAAGACAGCCACAGGAAAAAGAGGAGAGAGAGAGAGCGCAGAGGAGGGGAGGAGAGTTAGGAGAGGGAAGACAGCCACAGGAAAAAGAGGAGAGAGAGAGAGGGAGCAGAGGAGGGGAGGAGAGGAAGGAGAGGAGGGAGAGGGAAGACAGCCACAGGAAAAAGAGGAGAGAGAGAGAGGGAGCAGAGGAGGGGAGGAGAGGAAGGAGAGGAGGGAGAGGGAAGACAGCCACAGGAAAAAGAGGAGAGAGAGAGAGAGAGAGCAGAGGAGGGGAGGAGAGGGAAGAGAGGGAAGACAGCCACAGGAAAAAGAGGAGAGAGAGAGAGAGAGAGCAGAGGAGGGAAGGAGAGGAGGGAGAGGGAAGACAGCCACAGGAAAAAGAGGAGAGAGAGAGACGGAGCAGAGGAGGGGAGGAGAGGAAGGAGAGGGAAGAGTAAAGGAACAGGGAGAGAGGAATCCAGATGTGCAGGATGTCAGCGAGAGAGAGGGAGAGAGATGGGACTGAGGTATGGAGAGAGAGAGAGAGATGGGACTGAGGTATGGAGAGAGAGAGAGAGAGAGAGAGAGATGGGACTGGGGTATGGAGCGAGAGAGAGAGAGAGAGAGAGAGAGAGAGATGGGACTGAGGTATGGAGAGAGAGATGGGACTGAGGTATAGAGAGAGAGAGATGGGACTGAGGTATGGAGAGAGAGAGAGAGAGAGCAAAGGAGAGAGAGAGAAAGAGCGAAGGAGAGAGAGAGAGAGATGGGACTGAGTTATGGAGAGAGAGAGAGACTTAACAAACCACTAAATAGCTAACCCCCTGAACTGTTTATGCTCTTTCGTTTTCCGACTCTTCTCTCCTCTCCTCTCTTTTTCCTCATGACTCATTGTAGACAGAAACACATTTGGAAAAAAAATTTGTTCTTGGGACCAAGTCAGTCACACAAATCAACAGTGGTAAAGGAAATGCTTACTGTCCTTCTGTGACAGCAAAGCATGTGGCTTTGAGTTGGCAGAAGCTCCACTAACTCGTTTATCCGCCATTCAGTTTAGTGGACTATTAGTTGAGTTTGTCCTTTAAAGGTCACATTTCATTAGGAACGTCTCTCGTTGCCTATCGTTTCATTAGGAACGTCTCTCGTTGCCCATCGTTTCATTAGGAACGTCTCTCTTTGCCCATCGTTTCATTAGGAACGTCTCTCGTTGCCTATCGTTTCATTAGGAACGTCTCTCGTTGCCCATCGTTTCATTAGGATTGTCTCTCGTTGCCCATAGTTTTATTAGGAACGTCTCTCGTTGCCCATCGTTTCATTAGGAACGTCTCTCGTTGCCCATCATGTCATTAGGAACGTCTCTCGTTGCCCATCGTTTCATTAGGAACGTCTCTCGTTGCCCATCGTTTCATTAGGAACGTCTCTCGTTGCCCATCGTGTCATTAGGAACGTCTCTCGTTGCCCATCGTTTCATTAGGAACGTCTCTCGTTGCCCATCGTTTCATTAGGAATGTCTCTCGTTGCCCATCGTTTCATTAGGAATGTCTCTCGTTGCCCATCGTTTCATTAGGAACGTCTCTCGTTGCCCATCGTTTCATTAGGAACGTCTCTCGTTGCCCATCGTTTCATTAGGAACGTCTCTCGTTGCCCATAGTTTCATTAGGAACGTCTCTCGTTGCCCATGGTTTCATTAGGAACGTCTCTCGTTGCCCATCATGTCATTAGGAACGTCTCTCGTTGCCCATCGTTTCATTAGGAACGTCTCTCGTTGCCCATCATGTCATTAGGAACGTCTCTCGTTGCCCATCGTTTCATTAGGAATGTCTCTCGTTGCCCATCGTTTCATTAGGAACGTCTCTCGTTGCCCATCGTTTCATTAGGAACGTCTCTCGTTGCCCATCGTGTCATTAGGAACGTCTCTCGTTGCCCATCGTTTCATTAGGAACGTCTCTCGTTGCCATCGTTTCATTAGGAACGTCTCTCGTTGCCCATCGTGTCATTAGGAACGTCTCTCGTTGCCCATCGTGTCATTAGGAACGTCTCTCGTTGCCCATCGTTTCATTAGGAACGTCTCTCGTTGCCCATCGACTGGATAATGACCATAATAGTCTTTATTGGACTGGATAATGACCATAATAGTCTTTATTGGACTGGATAATGACCATAATACAGTCTTTATTGGACTGGATAATGACCATAATACAGTCTATAATGGACTGGATAATGACCATAATACAGTCTTTATTGGACTGGATAATGACCATAATACAGTCTATATTGGACTGGATAATGACCAGAATACAGTCTTTATTGGACTGGATAATGACCCTAATAGTCTTTATTGGACTGGATAATGACCATAATACAGTCTTTATTGGACTGGATAATGACCAGAATACAGTCTTTATTGGACTGGATAATGACCATAATACAGTCTTTATTGGACTGGATAATGACCATAATAGTCTTTATTGGACTGGATAATGACCCTAATAGTCTTTATTGGACTGGATAATGACCCTAATAGTCTTTATTGGACTGGATAATGACCCTAATAGTCTTTATTGGACTGGATAATGACCAGAATACAGTCTTTATTGGACTGGATAATGACCATAATACGGTCTTTATTTGACTTGATAATGACCATAATACAGTCTTTATTGGACTGGATAATGACCAGAATACAGTCTTTATTGGACTGGAAAATGACCAGAATGCAGTCTTTATTGGACTGGATAATTTTTTTTTTTTTTTTTTTTTTTTTTTTTTTTTTTACCTTTATTTAACCAGGCAAGTCAGTTAAGAACAAATTCTTATTTTCAATGACGGCCTGGGAACAGTGGGTTAACTGCCTGTTCAGGGATGACCCGAATAGTATTTATTGGACTGGATAATGACCCTAATAGTCTTTATTGGACTGGATAATGACCAGAATACAGTCTTTATTGGACTGGATAATGACCATAATAGTCTTTATTGGACTGGATAATGACCATAATACAGTCTATATTGGACTGGATAATGACAATAATAGTCTTTATTGGACTGGATAATGACCATAATAGTCTTTATTGGACTGGATAATGACCAGAATACAGTCTTTATTGGACTGGATAATGACCCGAATAGTATTTATTGGACTGGATAATGACCATAATAGTATTTATTGGACTGGATAATGACCATAATAGTCTTTATTGGACTGGATAATGACCATAATACAGTCTTTATTGGACTGGATAATAACCATAATACAGTCTTTATTGGACTGGATAATGACCATAATACAGTCTTTATTGGACTGGATAATGACCCTAATAGTCTTTATTGGACTGGATAATGACCATAATACAGTCTTTATTGGACTGGATAATGACCATAATAGTCTTTATTGGACTGGATAATGACCATAATACAGTCTTTATTGGACTGGATAATGACCATAATACAGTCTTTATTGGACTGGATAATGACCATAATACAGTCTTTATTGGACTGGATAATGACCATAATACAGTCTTTATTGGACTGGATAATGACCATAATACAGTCTTTATTGGACTGGATAATGACCAGAATACAGTCTTTATTGGACTGGATAATGACCATAATACAGTCTTTATTGGACTGGATAATGACCATAATACAGTCTTTATTGGACTGGATAATGACCATAATACGGTCTATATTGGACTGGATAATGACCCTAATACAGTCTTTATTGGACTGGATAATGACCATAATACGGTCTATATTGGACTGGATAATGACCATAATAGTCTTTATTGGACTGGATAATGACCATAATACAGTCTTTATTGGACTGGATAATTACCATAATACAGACCATAATAGTTGTGTTGTTTCCCTCCAGACATCCAGCGGAAGAGTGGTGTCATCCAAAGCGCTTCCTCCTCATCGTTGTCAACGGTAACGACAGCGGAGTCCGAACCCCCGACCCCGCCAACGGAGGACAGCACCACCACCCCACGCACCCAGATAACAGTGGCCAAGAAACAGCAGTGGGCCAAACTGGCCTCCACACCAGGCACAGAGGGCTCTCACAGCCTGCTCTACGGGGCTTGTGACTCGGATAGCAGCTCAGGAAAGGCCCAGGTCTCAACCTCCAAACAGGCCTGGAGCCAGAAGACGTTAGTGGAGGCCGGGCTGGACAGGAGGAGGTGTGATGATTTAGACTGGGAGCATCAGGGACAATGTAGCACCTCCTTCTGTGAGCCTCCTCCCCCTGTCCACACCGCAGTCCCAGAGTTCACCAACCCTATAGGAGGTTACGCTGAGATCTGTGTCTCCTCCTGTATGGTGAAGTCCTCGGGGTCAGGGGCCTATCTCCAGACCCTGGACAGGAGCAGCCGAGCCTGGGTACTGTCCACAGGAAAGAGCCAGGCTGCCGACGAGTCCTACTCGCGTCTAGGCCTCCCACCCAACTGCTTCGCTGAGCTGAGGCAACGCACAGAAGGGGACAACAACATTTGGTACAACCCTATTCCAGAGGAGGAGGACGTGTTGCGTGGCATCGGAGGTTTAGGACGTTTAAGAGGAGGTGGAGGAGAAGGAGGAGGAGGAGGAGGAGGAGGAGGAGGAGGAGGGGGAGGAGGTGGAGGAGGAGGAGGAGGTGGAGTTAGGTTAGACAGTGAGAACCCCTGGAGGAGGAGGGAGACAGAGGGGCTGTCAGAGACGTCGAGGGATCCCCAGATGAGGAGCCAGCGGCGGGCAGGGATGGTGGTGAGCCCTGGCACCGGTGGAGGAGGAGGGGCCTCCCGTTTAGAGCGTCATGCCACCCAGAACCAGTGCCCTTCAGGTGGCTCCAGCCCAGACAGCGCCCATCAGACCAAAGCCATCACATTAGACAGCTCAGCCTGCAGTAGGAGAGACAGAGACGGAGACAGCCCAGGTAAGTACATACAAGCTACTGTAGCCACATGATTCATATGATACAGGTACTGTAGTCACCTACAGATAACTACTGTAGTCACCTACAGATAACTACTGTAGTCACCTACAGATAACTACTGTAGTCACCTACAGATAACTACTGTAGCTACATGAAGGTACTTTAGTCACCTACAGATAACTACTGTAGTCACCTACAGATAACTACTGTAGTCACCTACAGATAACTACTGTAGTCACCATTAGATAACTACTGTAGTCACCTACAGATAACTACTGTAGTCACCTACAGATAACTACTGTAGTCACCTACAGATAACTACTGTAGTCACCATTAGATAACTACTGTAGTCACCTACAGATAACTACTGTAGTCACCTACAGATAACTACTGTAGTCACCTACAGATAACTACTGTAGCTACATGAAGGTAGTGTAGTCACCTACAGATAACTACTGTAGCTACATGAAGGTAGTGTAGTCACCTACAGATAACTACTGTAGTCACCTAAAGATTAATACTGTTGATATATGACATCTTTCTCCTCTCTTCTCTCCTTCTCTCTCCTCTCTCCATCCCTCTCCTCTCCCCTCCTCTCTCCATCCCTCTCCTCTCTCCATTCCCCTGCTCTCTCCATTCCCCTCCTCTCTCCATTCCCCTGCTCTCTCCATTCCCCTCCTCTCTCCATTCCCCTCCTCTCTCCATTCCCCTCCTCTCTCCATTCCCCTGCTCTCTCCATTCCCCTCCTCTCTCCATCATCTCTCCTCTCTCCATTCCCCTCCTCTCTCCATTCCCCTCCTCTCTCATTCTCTCTCCTCTCTCCATCCCTCTCCTCTCTCCATCCCTCTCCTCTCTCCTTCTCTCTCCTCTCTCCTTCTCTCTCCTCTCTCCATCCCTCTCTTCCCTCCATCCCTCTCCCCCCTCCATCCCTCTCCCCCCTCCACCCCTCTCCTCTCTCCATCATCTCTCCCCCCTCCACCCCTTTCCCCCCTCCACCCCTCTCCTCTCTCCATCATCTCTCCCCCCTCCACCCCTCTCCTCTCTCCATCCCTCTCCTCTCTCCATCATCTCTCCTCTCTCCATTCATATCCACTCTCCATCATCTCTCCTCTCTCCATCATCTCTCCTCTC